>NW_027646157.1:0-100000 GCF_951394435.1 Stenella coeruleoalba | reverse complement strand
GCCTTTGGTTAATTCCTCTTCCTGCTGGGAAATGAGAGTTAAATTTGCCCGTCCAGACACCTCCAGCTAGTCTCTCATTGGTTCTCGCTATTCCTGTTCATCTTCCGCAGAAATTGCAAACTGGGCCAAACAGGAGTTTAAAGGCACTGACTCTCCAAGTAGGGAGAGTGTTAGTAAAGCGTCTGGAATGTTGCACCCGAGTACCAGGGTATGAAAACTGAGACATATTTGAACACGTCTCCCGATCACATGGTTGATCATACTCTACGTTCCACATTCATGTTTTAGCTGAAGGAAGAATACCTTAAAACTGGGTAGTTGAAACCCGTGGAATGGGTACCATGCAATATGACTTCAAAGGGTCTTCATTTGCTCACCGAACCTCTCCAATCCTATCACTGCTGCGATTATGCCCCTGTACACATGCTTGATTCTCTTTTGGAGACATAGCAATCCATAGGTTTTAAGATACTTACAAGTCAGGTACATTCTTAGGCATTTAATATGCGGTGTTGAGTCCATTTCGTTGAGCAAGGAGTAGCTCTTGTCTATTCCATATTTGGCTTAAGGAACTTTATCTGTGCTCATTTCAATCTCTGGTTTTATGCAGCAACCCAACTCACCTTTCCCCTTAAGCAAGCATAAGTTGCTTTTCTAAATTTGAGACCCTGTTCTGTTTTGGAATGCAGTTCCTGTGTAGCCAAGTTTACATTCCGTGTATTAGTGATATCTTATGATGTTTCTTTTTCTGTGTGACTTATTTCAGTTAGAATCATCGTACCTGAATCCACTCATTATGCTGCTACGGGCCTGATGACATAGATTTCATTGCTGAGTGATACTGCGTTGTAAGTAAATACCACAAGTTCTTTATCCATTTTTCACTTTCTGCGATGTTGAACTTGTACTGTAAACGAGGTTCTTGTAAACAGAGCCATTCCAAACTTTGGGGTGGCTGTGTCTTTTTGATTTTAATTTCCCTAAGCTATAGGACCATAAGTGGAAGTGCCTTAGGCTCTGTTGCTTTGTTTTTTAGATGTTTCAGGAAACACCATACACTTCTCCCGAGTGGTTGTTGGCAATTTACATCCCGCCCATCAGCATAACAAGGCTCCCAGTTCTCCATGGCCTGTCCTGCCTTTCTGGATTTTACACTTTTTTCAGATGGCCCTTTTGACCGGGGGGAAGTGAGACTTCATTGTAGTGCAGATTTCCTTTGCAAGCTTGCTTGGTTGGCCAAAAAGGGCGTATGCGTTTTTTCCTGAATATATTCAGGAAAAAACGCATACGCCCTTTTTGGCCAAGTGCATCATTGTGGACGTTCTGCCTCTTTTCCTATGCTTTCAATGCAATTCCAGTCTACCTCCTGAAATCGGTTTCCTGCAATTCTGCCCCGCATTCAAGTCCTCTTGGCAGCCTTACTTCAGTCTATTTTTGGACGATAGCTGTCATTTATAACTCTGCAGGTTTGTGAATTACAGTGCCCCTGAGCTCCTTTCTTCAACTCGCTTTCTTGTGACCTGGCCGCAACACCGCAGGATGGCTTCAGGCCCTAATCTGGTTCCGGCTCGGCATGCTGAGCCTTTGGTTAATTCCTCTTCCTGGTGGGAAATGAGAGTTAAATTTGCCCGTTCAGACACCTCCAGCTAGTCTCTCATTGGTTCTCGCTATTCCTGTTCATCTTCTGCAGAAATTGCAAACTGGGCCAAACAGGAGGTTAAAGGGACTGACTCTCCAAGTCGGGAGAGTGTTAGTAAAGCGTCTGGAATGTTGCACCCGAGTACCAGGGGAGGAAAACTGAGACATATTTGAACACGTCTCCCGTTCACATGGTTGATCATACTCTGGGTTCCACATGCATGTTTTAGCTGAAGGAAGAATACCTAAAACCTGGGTAGTTGAAACCCGTGGAATGGGTACCATGCAATATGACTTCAAAGGGTCTTCATTTGCTCACCGAACCTCTCCAATCCTATCACTGCTGCGTTTATGCCCCTGTACACATGCTTGATTCTCTTTCGGAGACATAGCAATCCATAGGTTTTAAGATACTTACTAGTCAGGTACATTCTTAGGCGTTTAATATGCGGTGTTGAGTCCATTTCGTTGAGCAAGGAGTAGCTCTTGTCTATTCCATATTTGGCTTAAGGAACTTTATCTGTGCTCATTTCAATCTCTGGTTTTATGCAGCACCCCAACTCACCTTTACCCTTAAGCAAGCATAAGTTGGTTTTCTAAATTTGAGAACCTGTTCTGTTTTGGAATTCAGTTCCTGTGTAGCCAAATTTACATTCCGTGTATTAGTGATATCTTATGATGTTTCTTTTTCTGTGTGACTTATTTCAGTTAGAATCATTGTACCTGAATCTACTCATTATGCTGCTACGGGCCTGATGACATAGATTTCATTGCTGAGTGATACTGCATTGTACGTAAGTACCACAAGTTCTTTATCCATTTTTCACTTTCTGCGATGTTGAACTTGTACTGTAAACGAGGTTCTTGTATACAGAGCCGTTCCAAACTTTGGGGTGGCTGTGTCTTTTTGATTTTAATTTCCCTAAGCTATAGGACCATAAGTGGAAGTGCCCTAGGTTCTGTTGCTTTGTTTTTTAGATGTTTCAGGAAACACCATACACTTCTCCCGAGTGGTTGTTGGCAATTTACATCCCGCCCATCAGCATAACAAGGCTCCCAGTTCTCCATGGCCTGTCCTGCCTTTCTGGATTTTACACTTTTTTCAGATGGCCCTTTTGACCGGGGGGAAGTGAGACTTCATTGTAGTGCAGATTTCCTTTGCAAGCTTGCTTGGTTGGCCAAAAAGGGCGTATGCGTTTTTTCCTGAATATATTCAGGAAAAAACGCATACGCCCGTTTTGGCCAAGTGCATCATTGTGGACGTTCTGCCTCTTTTCCTATGCTTTCAATGCAATTCCAGTCTACCTCCTGAAATCGGTTTCCTGCAATTCTGCCCCGCTTTCAAGTCCTCTTGGCAGCCTTACTTCAGTCTATTTTTGGAGAATAGCTGTCATTTATAACTCTGCAGGTTTGTGAATTACAGTGCCCCTGAGCTCCTTTCTTCAACTCGCTTTCTTGTGAGCTGGCCGCAACACCGCAGGATGGCTTCAGGCCCTAATCTGGTTCCGGCACGGCACGCTGAGCCTTTGCTTAATTCCTCTTCCTGGTGGGAAATGAGAGTTAAATTTGCCCGTCCAGACACCTCCAGCTAGTCTCTCATTGGTTCTTGCTATTCCTGTTCATCTTCCGCAGAAATTGCAAACTGGGCCAAACAGGAGGTTAAAGGCACTGACTCTCCAAGTAGGGAGAGTGTTAGTAAAGCGTCTGGAATGTTAAACCCGAGTACCAGGGTACGAAAACTGAGACATATTTGAACACGTCTCCCGATCACATGATTGATCATACTCTAGGTTCCACATGCATGTTTTAGCTGAAGGAAGAATACCTTAAACCTGGGTAGTTGAAACCCGTGGAATGGGTACCATGCAATATGACTTCAAAGGGTCTTCATTTGCTCCCTGAACCTCTCCAATCCTATCACTGCTGTGTTTATGCCCCTGTACAAATGCTTGATTCTCTTTCGGAGACATAGCAATCCATAGGTTTTAAGATAATTACAAGTCAGGTACATTCTTAGGCGTTTAATATGCGGTGTTGAGTCCATTTCGTTGAGCAAGGAGTAGCTCTTGTCTATTCCATATTTGGCTTAAGGAACTTTATCTGTGCTCATTTCAATCTCTGGTTTTATGCAGCACCCCAACTCACCTTTACCCTTAAGCAAGCATAAGTTGCTTTTCTAAATTTGAGACCCTGTTCTGTTTTGGAATGCAGTTCCTGTGTAGCCAAGTTTACATTCCGTGTATTAGTGATATCTTATGATGTTTCTTTTTCTGTGTGACTTATTTCAGTTAGAATCATCGTACCTGAATCCACTCATTATGCTGCTACGGGCCTGATGACATAGATTTCATTGCTGAGTGATACTGCGTTGTAAGTAAATACCACAAGTTCTTTATCCATCTTTCACTTTCTGCGATGTTGAACTTGTACTGTAAACGAGGTTCTTGTAAACAGAGGCGTCCCAAACTTTGGGGTGGCTGTGTCTTTTTGATTTTAATTTCCCTAAGCTATAGGACCATAAGTGGCAGTGCCCTAGGCTCTGTTGCTTTGTTTTTTAGATGTTTCAGGAAACACCATACACTTCTCCCGAGTGGTTGTTGGCAATTTACATCCCGCCCATCAGCATAACAAGGCTCCCAGTTCTCCATGGCCTGTCCTGCCTTTCTGGATTTTACACTTTTTTCAGATGGCCCTTTTGACCGGGGGGAAGTGAGACTTCATTGTAGTGCAGATTTCCTTTGCAAGCTTGCTTGGTTGGCCAAAAAGGGCGTATGCGTTTTTTCCTGAATATATTCAGGAAAAAACGCATACGCCCTTTTTGGCCAAGTGCATCATTGTGGACGTTCTGCCTCTTTTCCTATGCTTTCAATGCAATTCCAGTCTACCTCCTGAAATCGGTTTCCTGCAATTCTGCCCCGCTTTCAAGTCCTCTTGGCAGCCTTACTTCAGTATATTTTTGGACGATAGCTGTCATTTATAACTCTGCAGGTTTGTGAATTACAGTGCCCCTAAGCTCCTTTCTTCAACTCGCTTTCTTTTGAGCTGGCCGCAACACCGCAGGATGGCTTCAGGCCCTAATCTGGTTCCGGCACGGCACGCTGAGCCTTTGGTTAATTCCTCTTCCTGGTGGGAAATGAGAGTTAAATTTGCCCGTCCAGACACCTCCAGCTAGTCTCTCATTGGTTCTCGCTATTCCTGTTCATCTTCCGCAGAAATTGAAAACTGGGCCAAACAGGAGGTTAAAGGCACTGACTCTCCAAGTAGGGAGAGTGTTAGTAAAGCGTCTGGAATGTTGCACCCTAGTACCAGGGTACGAAAACTGAGACATATTTGAACACGTCTCCCGATTACATGGTTGATCATACTCTAGGTTCCACATGCATCTTTTAGCTGAAGGAAGAATACCTTAAACCTGGGTAGTTGAAACCCGTGGAATGGGTACCATGCAATATGACTTCAAAGGGTCTTCATTTGCTCCCTGAACCTCTCCAATCCTATCACTGCTGTGTTTATGCCCCTGTACAAATGCTTGATTCTCTTTCGGAGACATAGCAATCCATAGGTTTTAAGATACTTACAAGTCAGGTACATTCTTAGGCGTTTAATATGCGGTGTTGAGTCCATTTCGTTGAGCAAGGAGTAGCTCTTGTCTATTCCATATTTGGCTTAAGGAACTTTATCTGTGCTCATTTCAATCTCTGGTTTTATGCAGCACCCCAACTCACCTTTCCCCTTAAGCAAGCATAAGTTGCTTTTCTAAATTTGAGACCCTGTTCTGTTTTGGAATGCAGTTCCTGTGTAGCCAAGTTTACATTCCGTGTATTAGTGATATCTTATGATGTTTCTTTTTCTGTGTGACTTATTTCAGTTAGAATCATCGTACCTGAATCCACTCATTATGCTGCTACGGGCCTGATGACATAGATTTCATTGCTGAGTGATACTGCGTTGTAAGTAAATACCACAAGTTCTTTATCCATCTTTCACTTTCTGCGATGTTGAACTTGTACTGTAAACGAGGTTCTTGTAAACAGAGGCGTCCCAAACTTTGGGGTGGCTGTGTCTTTTTGATTTTAATTTCCCTAAGCTATAGGACCATAAGTGGCAGTGCCCTAGGCTCTGTTGCTTTGTTTTTTAGATGTTTCAGGAAACACCATACACTTCTCCCGAGTGGTTGTTGGCAATTTACATCCCGCCCATCAGCATAACAAGGCTCCCAGTTCTCCATGGCCTGTCCTGCCTTTCTGGATTTTACACTTTTTTCAGATGGCCCTTTTGACCGGGGGGAAGTGAGACTTCATTGTAGTGCAGATTTCCTTTGCAAGCTTGCTTGGTTGGCCAAAAAGGGCGTATGCGTTTTTTCCTGAATATATTCAGGAAAAAACGCATACGCCCTTTTTGGCCAAGTGCATCATTGTGGACGTTCTGCCTCTTTTCCTATGCTTTCAATGCAATTCCAGTCTACCTCCTGAAATCAGTTTCCTGCAATTCTGCCCCGCTTTCAAGTCCTCTTGGCAGCCTTACTTCAGTCTATTTTTGGACGATAGCTGTCATTTATAACTCTGCAGGTTTGTGAATTACAGTGCCCCTAAGCTCCTTTCTTCAACTCGCTTTCTTTTGAGCTGGCCGCAACACCGCAGGATGGCTTCAGGCCCTAATCTGGTTCCGGCACGGCACGCTGAGCCTTTGGTTAATTCCTCTTCCTGGTGGGAAATGAGAGTTAAATTTGCCCGTCCAGACACCTCCAGCTAGTCTCTCATTTGTTCTCGCTATTCCTGTTCATCTTCCGCAGAAATTGAAAACTGGGCCAAACAGGAGGTTAAAGGCACTGACTCTCCAAGTAGGGAGAGTGTTAGTAAAGCGTCTGGAATGTTGCACCCTAGTACCAGGGTACGAAAACTGAGACATATTTGAACACGTCTCCCGATTACATGGTTGATCATACTCTAGGTTCCACATGCATGTTTTAGCTGAAGGAAGAATACCTTAAACCTGGGTAGTTGAAACCCGTGGAATGGGTACCATGCAATATGACTTCAAAGGGTCTTCATTTGCTCACTGAACCTCTCCAATCCTATCACTGCTGCGTTTATGCCCCTGTACAAATGCTTGATTCTCTTTCGGAGACATAGCAATCCATAGGTTTTAAGATACTTACAAGTCAGGTACATTCTTAGGCGTTTAATATGCGGTGTTGAGTCCATTTCGTTAAGCAAGGAGTAGCTCTTGTCTATTCCATATTTGGCTTAAGGAACTTTATCTGTGCTCATTTCAATCTCTGGTTTTATGCAGCACCCCAACTCACCTTTCGCCTTAAGCAAGCATAAGTTGGTTTTCTAAATTTGAGACCCTGTTCTGTTTTGGAATGCAGTTCCTGTGTAGCCAAGTTTACATTCCGTGTATTAGTGATATCTTATGATGTTTCTTTTTCTGTGTGACTTATTTCAGTTAGAATCATCGTACCTGAATCCACTCATTATGCTGCTACGGGCCTGATGACATAGATTTCATTGCTGAGTGATACTGCGTTGTAAGTAAATACCACAAGTTCTTTATCCATTTTTCACTTTCTGCGGTGTTGAACTTGTACTGTAAACGAGGTTCTTGTAAACAGAGGCGTCCCAAACTTTGGGGTGGCTGTGTCTTTTTGATTTTAATTTCCCTAAGCTATAGGACCATAAGTGGCAGTGCCCTAGGCTCTGTTGCTTTGTTTTTTAGATGTTTCAGGAAACACCATACACTTCTCCCGAGTGGTTGTTGGCAATTTACATCCCGCCCATCAGCATAACAAGGCTCCCAGTTCTCCATGGCCTGTCCTGCCTTTCTGGATTTTACACTTTTTTCAGATGGCCCTTTTGACCGGGGGGAAGTGAGACTTCATTGTAGTGCAGATTTCCTTTGCAAGCTTGCTTGGTTGGCCAAAAAGGGCGTATGCGTTTTTTCCTGAATATATTCAGGAAAAAACGCATACGCCCTTTTTGGCCAAGTGCATCATTGTGGACGTTCTGCCTCTTTTCCTATGCTTTCAATGCAATTCCAGTCTACCTCCTGAAATCGGTTTCCTGCAATTCTGCCCCGCTTTCAAGTCCTCTTGGCAGCCTTACTTCAGTATATTTTTGGACGATAGCTGTCATTTATAACTCTGCAGGTTTGTGAATTACAGTGCCCCTAAGCTCCTTTCTTCAACTCGCTTTCTTTTGAGCTGGCCGCAACACCGCAGGATGGCTTCAGGCCCTAATCTGGTTCCGGCACGGCACGCTGAGCCTTTGGTTAATTCCTCTTCCTGGTGGGAAATGAGAGTTAAATTTGCCCGTCCAGACACCTCCAGCTAGTCTCTCATTGGTTCTCGCTATTCCTGTTCATCTTCCGCAGAAATTGAAAACTGGGCCAAACAGGAGGTTAAAGGCACTGACTCTCCAAGTAGGGAGAGTGTTAGTAAAGCGTCTGGAATGTTGCACCCTAGTACCAGGGTACGAAAACTGAGACATATTTGAACACGTCTCCCGATTACATGGTTGATCATACTCTAGGTTCCACATGCATCTTTTAGCTGAAGGAAGAATACCTTAAACCTGGGTAGTTGAAACCCGTGGAATGGGTACCATGCAATATGACTTCAAAGGGTCTTCATTTGCTCCCTGAACCTCTCCAATCCTATCACTGCTGTGTTTATGCCCCTGTACAAATGCTTGATTCTCTTTCGGAGACATAGCAATCCATAGGTTTTAAGATACTTACAAGTCAGGTACATTCTTAGGCGTTTAATATGCGGTGTTGAGTCCATTTCGTTGAGCAAGGAGTAGCTCTTGTCTATTCCATATTTGGCTTAAGGAACTTTATCTGTGCTCATTTCAATCTCTGGTTTTATGCAGCACCCCAACTCACCTTTCCCCTTAAGCAAGCATAAGTTGCTTTTCTAAATTTGAGACCCTGTTCTGTTTTGGAATGCAGTTCCTGTGTAGCCAAATTTACATTCCGTGTATTAGTGATATCTTATGATGTTTCTTTTTCTGTGTGACTTATTTCAGTTAGAATCATCGTACCTGAATCCACTCATTATGCTGCTACGGGCCTGATGACATAGATTTCATTGCTGAGTGATACTGCGTTGTAAGTAAATACCACAAGTTCTTTATCCATCTTTCACTTTCTGCGATGTTGAACTTGTACTGTAAACGAGGTTCTTGTAAACAGAGGCGTCCCAAACTTTGGGGTGGCTGTGTCTTTTTGATTTTAATTTCCCTAAGCTATAGGACCATAAGTGGCAGTGCCCTAGGCTCTGTTGCTTTGTTTTTTAGATGTTTCAGGAAACACCATACACTTCTCCCGAGTGGTTGTTGGCAATTTACATCCCGCCCATCAGCATAACAAGGCTCCCAGTTCTCCATGGCCTGTCCTGCCTTTCTGGATTTTACACTTTTTTCAGATGGCCCTTTTGACCGGGGGGAAGTGAGACTTCATTGTAGTGCAGATTTCCTTTGCAAGCTTGCTTGGTTGGCCAAAAAGGGCGTATGCGTTTTTTCCTGAATATATTCAGGAAAAAACGCATACGCCCTTTTTGGCCAAGTGCATCATTGTGGACGTTCTGCCTCTTTTCCTATGCTTTCAATGCAATTCCAGTCTACCTCCTGAAATCAGTTTCCTGCAATTCTGCCCCGCTTTCAAGTCCTCTTGGCAGCCTTACTTCAGTCTATTTTTGGACGATAGCTGTCATTTATAACTCTGCAGGTTTGTGAATTACAGTGCCCCTAAGCTCCTTTCTTCAACTCGCTTTCTTTTGAGCTGGCCGCAACACCGCAGGATGGCTTCAGGCCCTAATCTGGTTCCGGCACGGCACGCTGAGCCTTTGGTTAATTCCTCTTCCTGGTGGGAAATGAGAGTTAAATTTGCCCGTCCAGACACCTCCAGCTAGTCTCTCATTTGTTCTCGCTATTCCTGTTCATCTTCCGCAGAAATTGAAAACTGGGCCAAACAGGAGGTTAAAGGCACTGACTCTCCAAGTAGGGAGAGTGTTAGTAAAGCGTCTGGAATGTTGCACCCTAGTACCAGGGTACGAAAACTGAGACATATTTGAACACGTCTCCCGATTACATGGTTGATCATACTCTAGGTTCCACATGCATGTTTTAGCTGAAGGAAGAATACCTTAAACCTGGGTAGTTGAAACCCGTGGAATGGGTACCATGCAATATGACTTCAAAGGGTCTTCATTTGCTCACTGAACCTCTCCAATCCTATCACTGCTGCGTTTATGCCCCTGTACAAATGCTTGATTCTCTTTCGGAGACATAGCAATCCATAGGTTTTAAGATACTTACAAGTCAGGTACATTCTTAGGCGTTTAATATGCGGTGTTGAGTCCATTTCGTTAAGCAAGGAGTAGCTCTTGTCTATTCCATATTTGGCTTAAGGAACTTTATCTGTGCTCATTTCAATCTCTGGTTTTATGCAGCACCCCAACTCACCTTTCGCCTTAAGCAAGCATAAGTTGGTTTTCTAAATTTGAGACCCTGTTCTGTTTTGGAATGCAGTTCCTGTGTAGCCAAGTTTACATTCCGTGTATTAGTGATATCTTATGATGTTTCTTTTTCTGTGTGACTTATTTCAGTTAGAATCATCGTACCTGAATCCACTCATTATGCTGCTACGGGCCTGATGACATAGATTTCATTGCTGAGTGATACTGCGTTGTAAGTAAATACCACAAGTTCTTTATCCATTTTTCACTTTCTGCGGTGTTGAACTTGTACTGTAAACGAGGTTCTTGTAAACAGAGGCGTCCCAAACTTTGGGGTGGCTGTGTCTTTTTGATTTTAATTTCCCTAAGCTATAGGACCATAAGTGGCAGTGCCCTAGGCTCTGTTGCTTTGTTTTTTAGATGTTTCAGGAAACACCATACACTTCTCCCGAGTGGTTGTTGGCAATTTACATCCCGCCCATCAGCATAACAAGGCTCCCAGTTCTCCATGGCCTGTCCTGCCTTTCTGGATTTTACACTTTTTTCAGATGGCCCTTTTGACCGGGGGGAAGTGAGACTTCATTGTAGTGCAGATTTCCTTTGCAAGCTTGCTTGGTTGGTCAAAAAGGGCGTATGCGTTTTTTCCTGAATATATTCAGGAAAAAACGCATACGCCCTTTTTGGCCAAGTGCATCATTGTGGACGTTCGGCCTCTTTTCCTATGCTTTCAATGCAATTCCAGTCTACCTCCTGAAATCGGTTTCCTGCAATTCTGCCCCGCTTTCAAGTCCTCCTGGCAGCCTTACTTCAGTCTATTTTTGGACGATAGCTGTCATTTATAACTCTGCAGGTTTGTGAATTACAGTGCCCCTGAGCTCCTTTCTTCAACTCGCTTTATTTTGAGCTGGCCACAACACCGCAGGATGGCTTCAGGCCCTAATCTGGTTCCGGCACGGCACGCTGAGCCTTTGGTTATTTTCTCATCCTGGTGGGAAGTGAGAGTTAAATTTGCCTGTCCAGACACCTCCAGCTAGTCTCTCATTGGTTCTCGCTATTCCTGTTCATCTTCTGCAGAAATTGCAAACTGGGCCAAACAGGAGGTTAAAGGGACTGACTCTCCAAGTCGGGAGAGTGTTAGTAAAGCGTCTGGAATGTTGCACCCGAGTACCAGGGGAGGAAAACTGAGACATATTTGAACACGTCTCCCGTTCACATGGTTGATCATACTCTGGGTTCCACATGCATGTTTTAGCTGAAGGAAGAATACCTAAAACCTGGGTAGTTGAAACCCGTGGAATGGGTACCATGCAATATGACTTCAAAGGGTCTTCATTTGCTCACCGAACCTCTCCAATCCTATCACTGCTGCGTTTATGCCCCTGTACACATGCTTGATTCTCTTTCGGAGACATAGCAATCCATAGGTTTTAAGATACTTACTAGTCAGGTACATTCTTAGGCGTTTAATATGCGGTGTTGAGTCCATTTCGTTGAGCAAGGAGTAGCTCTTGTCTATTCCATATTTGGCTTAAGGAACTTTATCTGTGCTCATTTCAATCTCTGGTTTTATGCAGCAACCCAACTCACCTTTCCCCTTAAGCAAGCATAAGTTGCTTTTCTAAATTTGAGAACCTGTTCTGTTTTGGAATTCAGTTCCTGTGTAGCCAAGTTTACATTCCGTGTATTAGTGATATCTTATGATGTTTCTTTTTCTGTGTGACTTATTTCAGTTAGAATCATTGTACCTGAATCTACTCATTATGCTGCTACGGGCCTGATGACATAGATTTCATTGCTGAGTGATACTGCATTGTACGTAAGTACCACAAGTTCTTTATCCATTTTTCACTTTCTGCGATGTTGAACTTGTACTGTAAACGAGGTTCTTGTATACAGAGCCGTTCCAAACTTTGGGGTGGCTGTGTCTTTTTGATTTTAATTTCCCTAAGCTATAGGACCATAAGTGGAAGTGCCGTAGGTTCTGTTGCTTTGTTTTTTAGATGTTTCAGGAAACACCATACACTTCTCCCGAGTGGTTGTTGGCAATTTACATCCCGCCCATCAGCATAACAAGGCTCCCAGTTCTCCATGGCCTGTCCTGCCTTTCTGGATTTTACACTTTTTTCAGATGGCCCTTTTGACCGGGGGGAAGTGAGACTTCATTGTAGTGCAGATTTCCTTTGCAAGCTTGCTTGGATGGCCAAAAAGTGCGTATGCGTTTTTTCCTGAATATATTCAGGAAAAAACGCATACGCCCTTTTTGGCCAAGTGCATCATTGTGGACGTTCTGCCTCTTTTCCTATGCTTTCAATGCAATTCCAGTCTACCTCCTGAAATCGGTTTCCTGCAATTCTGCCCCGCTTTCAAGTCCTCTTGGCAGCCTTACTTCAGTCTATTTTTGGACGATAGCTGTCATTTATAACTCTGCAGGTTTGTGAATTACAGTGCCCCTGAGCTCCTTTCTTCAACTCGCTTTCTTGTGAGCTGGCCGCAACACCGCAGGATGGCTTCAGGCCCTAATCTGGTTTCGGCACGGCACGCTGAGCCTTTGGTTAATTCCTCTTCCTGGTGGGAAATGAGAGTTAAATTTGCCCGTCCAGACACCTCCAGCTAGTCTCTCATTGGTTCTCGCTATTCCTGTTCATCTTCCGCAGAAATTGAAAACTGGGCCAAACAGGAGGTTAAAGGCACTGACTCTCCAAGTAGGGAGAGTGTTAGTAAAGCGTCTGGAATGTTGCACCCTAGTACCAGGGTACGAAAACTGAGACATATTTGAACACGTCTCCCGATTACATGGTTGATCATACTCTAGGTTCCACATGCATGTTTTAGCTGAAGGAAGAATACCTTAAACCTGGGTAGTTGAAACCCGTGGAATGGGTACCATGCAATATGACTTCAAAGGGTCTTCATTAGCTCACTGAACCTCTCCAATCCTATCACTGCTGCGTTTATGCCCCTGTACAAATGCTTGATTCTCTTTCGGAGACATAGCAATCCATAGGTTTTAAGATACTTACAAGTCAGGTACATTCTTAGGCGTTTAATATGCGGTGTTGAGTCCATTTCGTTGAGCAAGGAGTAGCTCTTGTCTATTCCATATTTGGCTTAAGGAACATTATCTGTGCTCATTTCAATCTCTGGTTTTATGCAGCACCCCAACTCACCTTTCCCCTTAAGCAAGCATAAGTTGGTTTTCTAAATTTGAGACCCTGTTCTGTTTTGGAATGCAGTTCCTGTGTAGCCAAGTCTACATTCCGTGTATTAGTGATATCTTATGATGTTTCTTTTTCTGTGTGACTTATTTCAGTTAGAATCATCGTACCTGAATCCACTCATTATGCTGCTACGGGCCTGATGACATAGATTTCATTGCTGAGTGATACTGCGTTGTAAGTAAATACCACAAGTTCTTTATCCATTTTTCACTTTCTGCGGTGTTGAACTTGTACTGTAAACGAGGTTCTTGTAAACAGAGGCGTCCCAAACTTTGGGGTGGCTGTGTCTTTTTGATTTTAATTTCCCTAAGCTATAGGACCATAAGTGGCAGTGCCCTAGGCTCTGTTGCTTTGTTTTTTAGATGTTTCAGGAAACACCATACACTTCTCCCGAGTGGTTGTTGGCAATTTACATCCCGCCCATCAGCATAACAAGGCTCCCAGTTCTCCATGGCCTGTCCTGCCTTTCTGGATTTTACACTTTTTTCAGATGGCCCTTTTGACCGGGGGGAAGTGAGACTTCATTGTAGTGCAGATTTCCTTTGCAAGCTTGCTTGGTTGGTCAAAAAGGGCGTATGCGTTTTTTCCTGAATATATTCAGGAAAAAACGCATACGCCCTTTTTGGCCAAGTGCATCATTGTGGACGTTCGGCCTCTTTTCCTATGCTTTCAATGCAATTCCAGTCTACCTCCTGAAATCGGTTTCCTGCAATTCTGCCCCGCTTTCAAGTCCTCCTGGCAGCCTTACTTCAGTCTATTTTTGGACGATAGCTGTCATTTATAACTCTGCAGGTTTATGAATTACAGTGCCCCTGAGCTCCTTTCTTCAACTCGCTTTCTTGTGAGCTGGCCGCAACACTGCAGGATGGCTTCAGGCCCTAATCTGCTACCGGCACGGCACGCTGAGCCTTTGGTTATTTCCTCTTCCTGGTGGGAAATGAGAGTTAAATTTGCCCGTCCAGACACCTCCAGCTAGTCTCTCATTGGTTCTCCCTATTCCTGTTCATCTTCCGCAGAAATTGAAAACTGGGCCAAACAGGAGGTTAAAGGGACTGACTCTCCAAGTGGGGAGAGTGTTAGTAAAGCGTCTGGAATGTTGCACCCGAGTACCAGGGTACGAAAACTGAGACATATTTGAACACGTCTCCTGATCACATGGTTGATCATACTCTAGGTTCTACATGCATGTTTTAGCTGAAGGAAGAATACCTTAAACCTGGGTAGTTGAAACCCGTGGAATGGGTACCATGCAATATGACTTCAAAGGGTCAACATTTGCTCACTGAACCTCTCCAATCCTATCACTGCTGCGTTTATGCCCCTGTACACATGCTTGATTCTCTTTCGGAGACATAGCAATCCATAGGTTTTAAGATACTTACAAGTCAGGTACATTCTTAGGCGTTTAATATGCGGTGTTGAGTCCATTTCGTTGAGCAAGGAGTAGCTCTTGTCTATTCCATATTTGGCTTAAGGACCTTTATCTGTGCTCATTTCAATCTCTGGTTTTATGCAGCACCCCAACTCACCTTTCCCCTTAAGCAAGCATAAGTTGCTTTTCTAAATTTGAGACCCTGTTGTGTTTTGGAATTCAGTTCCTGTGTAGCCAAGTTTACATTCTGTGTATTAGTGATACCTTATGATGTTTCTTTTTCTGTGTGACTTATTTCAGTTAGAATCATCGTACCTTAATCCACTCATTATGCTGCTACGGGCCTGATGACATAGATTTCATTGCTGAGTGATACTGCATTGTACGTAAGTACCACAAGTTCTTTATCCATTTTTCACTTTCTGTGATATTGAACTTGTACTGTAAACGAGGTTCTTGTAAACAGAGGCGTCCCAAACTTTGGGGTGGCTGTGTTTTTTTGATTTTAATTTCCCTAAGCTATAGGACCATAAGTGGCAGTGCCCTATGCTCTGTTGCTTTGTTTTTTAGATGTTTCAGGAAACACCATACACTTCTCCCGAGTGGTTGTTGGCAATTTACATCCCGCCCATCAGCATAACAAGGCTCCCAGTTCTCCATGGCCTGTCCTGCCTTTCTGGATTTTACACTTTTTTCAGATGGCCCTTTTGACCGGGGGGAAGTGAGACTTCATTGTAGTGCAGATTTCCTTTGCAAGCTTGCTTGGTTGGCCAAAAAGGGCGTATGCGTTTTTTCCTGAATATATTCAGGAAAAAACGCATACGCCCTTTTTGGCCAAGTGCATCATTGTGGACGTTCTGCCTCTTTTCCTATGCTTTCAATGCAATTCCAGTCTACCTCCTGAAATCGGTTTCCTGCAATTCTGCCCCGCTTTCAAGTCCTCTTGGCAGCCTTACTTCAGTCTATTTTTGGACGATAGCTGTCATTTATAACTCTGCAGGTTTGTGAATTACAGTGCCCCTGAGCTCCTTTCTTCAACTCGCTTTCTTTTGAGCTGGCCGCAACACCGCAGGATGGCTTCAGGCCCTAATCTGGTTCCGGCCCGGCATGCTGAGCCTTTGGTTAATTCCTCTTCCTGGTGGGAAATGAGAGTTAAATTTGCCCGTCCAGACACCTCCAGCTAGTCTCTCATTGGTTCTCGCTATTCCTGTTCATCTTCCGCAGAAATTGAAAACTGGGCCAAACAGGAGGTTAAAGGCACTGACTCTCCAAGTAGGGAGAGTGTTAGTAAAGCGTCTGGAATGTTGCACCCTAGTACCAGGGTACGAAAACTGAGACATATTTGAACACGTCTCCTGATCACATGGTTGATCATACTCTAGGTTCCACATGCATGTTTTAGCTGAAGGAAGAATACCTTAAACCTGGGTAGTTGAAACCCGTGGAATGGGTACCATGCAATATGACTTCAAAGGGTCTTCATTTGCTCACTGAACCTCTCCAATGCTATCACTGCTGCGTTTATGCCCCTGTACAAATGCTTGATTCTCTTTCGGAGACATAGCAATCCATAGGTTTTAAGATACTTACAAGTCAGGTACATTCTTAGGCGTTTAATATGCGGTGTTGAGTCCATTTCGTTGAGCAAGGAGTAGCTCTTGTCTATTCCATATTTGGCTTAAGGAACTTTATCTGTGCTCATTTCAATCTCTGGTTTTATGCAGCACCCCAACTCACCTTTCCCCTTAAGCAAGCATAAGTTGGTTTTCTAAATTTGAGACCCTGTTCTGTTTTGGAATGCAGTTCCTGTGTAGCCAAGTTTACATTCCGTGTATTAGTGATATCTTATGATGTTTCTTTTTCTGTGTGACTTATTTCAGTTAGAATCATCGTACCTGAATCCACTCATTATGCTGCTACGGGCCTGATGACATAGATTTCATTGCTGAGTGATACTGCATTGTAAGTAAATACCACAAGTTCTTTATCCATTTTTCACTTTCTGCGGTGTTGAACTTGTACTGTAAACGAGGTTCTTGTAAACAGAGGCGTCCCAAACTTTGGGGTGGCTGTGTTTTTTTGATTTTAATTTCCCTAAGCTATAGGACCATAAGTGGCAGTGCCCTAGGCTCTGTTGCTTTGTTTTTTAGATGTTTCAGGAAACACCATACACTTCTCCCGAGTGGTTGTTGGCAATTTACATCCCGCCCATCAGCATAACAAGGCTCCCAGTTCTCCATGGCCTGTCCTGCCTTTCTGGATTTTACACTTTTTTCAGATGGCCCTTTTGACCGGGGGGAAGTGAGACTTCATTGTAGTGCAGATTTCCTTTGCAAGCTTGCTTGGTTGGCCAAAAAGGGCGTATGCGTTTTTTCCTGAATATATTCAGGAAAAAACGCATACGCCCTTTTTGGCCAAGTGCATCATTGTGGACGTTCTGCCTCTTTTCCTATGCTTTCAATGCAATTCCAGTCTACCTCCTGAAATCGTTTTCCTGCAATTCTGCCCCGCTTTCAAGTCCTCTTGGCAGCCTTACTTCAGTCTATTTTTGGACGATAGCTGTCATTTATAACTCTGCAGGTTTGTGAATTACAGTGCCCCTGAGCTCCTTTCTTCAACTCGCTTTCTTTTGAGCTGGCCGCAACACCGCAGGATGGCTTCAGGCCCTAATCTGGTTCCGGCACGGCACGCTGAGCCTTTGGTTAATTCCTCTTCCTGGTGGGAAATGAGAGTTAAATTTGCCCGTCCAGACACCTCCAGCTAGTCTCTCATTGGTTCTCGCTATTCCTGTTCATCTTCCGCAGAAATTGCAAACTGGGCCAAACAGGAGGTTAAAGGCACTGACTCTCCAAGTAGGGAGAGTGTTAGTAAAGCGTCTGGAATGTTGCACCCTAGTACCAGGGTACGAAAACTGAGACATATTTGAACACGTCTCCTGATCACATGGTTGATCATACTCTAGGTTCTACATGCATGTTTTAGCTGAAGGAAGAATACCTTAAACCTGGGTAGTTGAAACCCGTGGAATGGGTACCATGCAATATGACTTCAAAGGGTCTTCATTTGCTCACTGAACCTCTCCAATCCTATCACTGCTGCGTTTATGCCCCTGTACAAATGCTTGATTCTCTTTCGGAGACATAGCAATCCATAGGTTTTAAGATACTTACAAGTCAGGTACATTCTTAGGCGTTTAATATGCGGTGTTGAGTCCATTTCGTTGAGCAAGGAGTAGCTCTTGTCTATTCCATATTTGGCTTAAGGAACTTTATCTGTGCTCATTTCAATCTCTGGTTTTATGCAGCACCCCAACTCACCTTTCCCCTTAAGCAAGCATAAGTTGGTTTTCTAAATTTGAGACCCTGTTCTGTTTTGGAATGCAGTTCCTGTGTAGCCAAGTTTACATTCCGTGTATTAGTGATATCTTATGATGTTTCTTTTTCTGTGTGACTTATTTCAGTTAGAATCATCGTACCTGAATCCACTCATTACGCTGCTACGGGCCTGATGACATAGATTTCATTGCTGAGTGATACTGCATTGTAAGTAAATACCACAAGTTCTTTATCCATTTTTCACTTTCTGCGGTGTTGAACTTGTACTGTAAACGAGGTTCTTGTAAACAGAGGCGTCCCAAACTTTGGGGTGGCTGTGTCTTTTTGATTTTAATTTCCCTAAGCTATAGGACCATAAGTGGCAGTGCCCTAGGCTCTGTTGCTTTGTTTTTTAGATGTTTCAGGAAACACCATATACTTCTCCCGAGTGGTTGTTGGCAGTTTACATCCCGCCCATCAGCATAACAAGGCTCCCAGTTCTCCATGGCCTGTCCTGCCTTTCTGGATTTTACACTTTTTTCAGATGGCCCTTTTGACCGGGGGGAAGTGAGACTTCATTGTAGTGCAGATTTCCTTTGCAAGCTTGCTTGGTTGGCCAAAAAGGGCGTATGCGTTTTCCTGAATATATTCAGGAAAAAACGCATACGCCCTTTTTGGCCAAGTGCATCATTGTGGACGTTCTGCCTCTTTTCCTATGCTTTCAATGCAATTCCAGTCTACCTCCTGAAATCGGTTTCCTGCAATTCTGCCCCGCTTTCAAGTTCTCTTGGCAGCCTTACTTCAGTCTATTTTTGGACGATAGCTGTCATTTATAACTCTGCAGGTTTGTGAATTACAGTGCCCCTGAGCTCCTTTCTTCAACTCGCTTTCTTGTGAGCTGGCCGCAACACCGCAGGATGGCTTCAGGCCCTAATCTGGTTCCGGCACGGCACGCTGAGCCTTTGGTTATTTTCTCATCCTGGTGGGAAGTGAGAGTTAAATTTGCCTGTCCAGACACCTCCAGCTAGCCTCTCATTGGTTCTCGCTATTCCTGTTCATCTTCCGCAGAAATTGCAAACTGGGCCAAACAGGAGGTTAAAGGCGCTGACTCTCCAAGTGGGGAGAGTGTTAGTAAAGCGTCTGGAATGTTGCACCCGAGTACCAGGGGAGAAAAACTGAGACATATTTGAACACGTCTCCCGTTCTCACGGTTGATCATACTCTGGGTTCCACCTGCATGTTTTAGCTGAAGGAAGAATACTTTAAACCTGCAGAGTTGAGACCCGTGGAATGGGTACCATGCAATATGACTTCAAAGGGTCTTCATTTGCTCACCGAACCTCTCCAATCCTATCACTGCTGCGTTTATGCCCCTGTACACACGCTTGATTCTCTTTTGGAGACATAGCAATCCATAGGTTTTAAGATACTTACTAGTCAGGTACATTCTTAGGCGTTTAATATGGGGTGTTGAGTCCATTTCGTTGAGCAAGGAGTAGCTCTTGTCTATTCCATATTTGGCTTAAGGAACTTTATCTGTGCTCATTTCAATCTCTGGTTTTATGCAGCACCCCAACTCACCTTTCCCCTTAAGCAAGCATAAGTTGCTTTTCTAAATTTGAGACCCTGTTCTGTTTTGGAATTCAGTTCCTGTGTAGCCAAGTTTACATTCTGTGTATTAGTGGTATCTTATGATGTTTCTTTTTCTGTGTGACTTATTTCAGTTAGAATCATCGTACCTGAATCCTCTCATTATGCTGCTACGGGCCTGATGACATAGATTTCATTGCCGAGTGATACTGCATTGTACCTAAGTACCACAAGTTCTTTATCCATTTTTCACTTTCTGCGATGTTGAACTTGTACGGTAAACGAGGTTCTTGTAAACAGAGCCGTTCCAAACTTTGGGGTGGCTGTGTCTTTTTGATTTTAATTTCCCTAAGCTATAGGACCATAAGTGGAAGTGCCCTAGGCTCTGTTGCTTTGTTTTTTAGATGTTTCAGGAAACACCATACACTTCTCCCGAGTGGTTTTTGGCAATTTACATCCCGCCCATCAGCATAACAAGGCTCCCAGTTCTCCATGGCCTGTCCTGCCTTTCTGGATTTTACACTTTTTTCAGATGGCCCTTTTGACCGGGGGGAAGTGAGACTTCATTGTAGTGCAGATTTCCTTTGCAAGCTTGCTTGGTTGGCCAAAAAGGGCGTATGCGTTTTTTCCTGAATATATTCAGGAAAAAACGCATACGCCCTTTTTGGCCAAGTGCATCATTGTGGACGTTCTGCCTCTTTTCCTATGCTTTCAATGCAATTCCAGTCTACCTCCTGAAATCGGTTTCCTGCAATTCTGCCCCGCTTTCAAGTCCTCTTGGCAGCCTTACTTCAGTCTATTTTTGGACGATAGCTGTCATTTATAACTCTGCAGGTTTGTGAATTACAGTGCCCCTGAGCTCCTTTCTTCAACTCGCTTTCTTGTGACCTGGCCGCAACACCGCAGGATGGCTTCAGGCCCTAATCTGGTTCCGGCTCGGCATGCTGAGCCTTTGGTTAATTCCTCTTCCTGGTGGGAAATGAGAGTTAAATTTGCCCGTTCAGACACCTCCAGCTAGTCTCTCATTGGTTCTCGCTATTCCTGTTCATCTTCTGCAGAAATTGCAAACTGGGCCAAACAGGAGGTTAAAGGGACTGACTCTCCAAGTCGGGAGAGTGTTAGTAAAGCGTCTGGAATGTTGCACCCGAGTACCAGGGGAGGAAAACTGAGACATATTTGAACACGTCTCCCGTTCACATGGTTGATCATACTCTGGGTTCCACATGCATGTTTTAGCTGAAGGAAGAATACCTAAAACCTGGGTAGTTGAAACCCGTGGAATGGGTACCATGCAATATGACTTCAAAGGGTCTTCATTTGCTCACCGAACCTCTCCAATCCTATCACTGCTGCGTTTATGCCCCTGTACACATGCTTGATTCTCTTTCGGAGACATAGCAATCCATAGGTTTTAAGATACTTACTAGTCAGGTACATTCTTAGGCGTTTAATATGCGGTGTTGAGTCCATTTCGTTGAGCAAGGAGTAGCTCTTGTCTATTCCATATTTGGCTTAAGGAACTTTATCTGTGCTCATTTCAATCTCTGGTTTTATGCAGCAACCCAACTCACCTTTCCCCTTAAGCAAGCATAAGTTGCTTTTCTAAATTTGAGAACCTGTTCTGTTTTGGAATTCAGTTCCTGTGTAGCCAAGTTTACATTCCGTGTATTAGTGATATCTTATGATGTTTCTTTTTCTGTGTGACTTATTTCAGTTAGAATCATTGTACCTGAATCTACTCATTATGCTGCTACGGGCCTGATGACATAGATTTCATTGCTGAGTGATACTGCATTGTACGTAAGTACCACAAGTTCTTTATCCATTTTTCACTTTCTGCGATGTTGAACTTGTACTGTAAACGAGGTTCTTGTATACAGAGCCGTTCCAAACTTTGGGGTGGCTGTGTCTTTTTGATTTTAATTTCCCTAAGCTATAGGACCATAAGTGGAAGTGCCGTAGGTTCTGTTGCTTTGTTTTTTAGATGTTTCAGGAAACACCATACACTTCTCCCGAGTGGTTGTTGGCAATTTACATCCCGCCCATCAGCATAACAAGGCTCCCAGTTCTCCATGGCCTGTCCTGCCTTTCTGGATTTTACACTTTTTTCAGATGGCCCTTTTGACCGGGGGGAAGTGAGACTTCATTGTAGTGCAGATTTCCTTTGCAAGCTTGCTTGGATGGCCAAAAAGTGCGTATGCGTTTTTTCCTGAATATATTCAGGAAAAAACGCATACGCCCTTTTTGGCCAAGTGCATCATTGTGGACGTTCTGCCTCTTTTCCTATGCTTTCAATGCAATTCCAGTCTACCTCCTGAAATCGGTTTCCTGCAATTCTGCCCCGCTTTCAAGTCCTCTTGGCAGCCTTACTTCAGTCTATTTTTGGACGATAGCTGTCATTTATAACTCTGCAGGTTTGTGAATTACAGTGCCCCTGAGCTCCTTTCTTCAACTCGCTTTCTTGTGAGCTGGCCGCAACACCGCAGGATGGCTTCAGGCCCTAATCTGGTTTCGGCACGGCATGCTGAGCCTTTGGTTAATTCCTCTTCCTGGTGGGAAATGAGAGTTAAATTTGCCCGTCCAGACACCTCCAGCTAGTCTCTCATTGGTTCTCGCTATTCCTGTTCATCTTCCGCAGAAATTGAAAACTGGGCCAAACAGGAGGTTAAAGGCACTGACTCTCCAAGTAGGGAGAGTGTTAGTAAAGCGTCTGGAATGTTGCACCCTAGTACCAGGGTACGAAAACTGAGACATATTTGAACACGTCTCCCGATTACATGGTTGATCATACTCTAGGTTCCACATGCATGTTTTAGCTGAAGGAAGAATACCTTAAACCTGGGTAGTTGAAACCCGTGGAATGGGTACCATGCAATATGACTTCAAAGGGTCTTCATTAGCTCACTGGACCTCTCCAATCCTATCACTGCTGCGTTTATGCCCCTGTACAAATGCTTGATTCTCTTTCGGAGACATAGCAATCCATAGGTTTTAAGATACTTACAAGTCAGGTACATTCTTAGGCGTTTAATATGCGGTGTTGAGTCCATTTCGTTGAGCAAGGAGTAGCTCTTGTCTATTCCATATTTGGCTTAAGGAACATTATCTGTGCTCATTTCAATCTCTGGTTTTATGCAGCACCCCAACTCACCTTTCCCCTTAAGCAAGCATAAGTTGGTTTTCTAAATTTGAGACCCTGTTCTGTTTTGGAATGCAGTTCCTGTGTAGCCAAGTCTACATTCCGTGTATTAGTGATATCTTATGATGTTTCTTTTTCTGTGTGACTTATTTCAGTTAGAATCATCGTACCTGAATCCACTCATTATGCTGCTACGGGCCTGATGACATAGATTTCATTGCTGAGTGATACTGCGTTGTAAGTAAATACCACAAGTTCTTTATCCATTTTTCACTTTCTGCGGTGTTGAACTTGTACTGTAAACGAGGTTCTTGTAAACAGAGGCGTCCCAAACTTTGGGGTGGCTGTGTCTTTTTGATTTTAATTTCCCTAAGCTATAGGACCATAAGTGGCAGTGCCCTAGGCTCTGTTGCTTTGTTTTTTAGATGTTTCAGGAAACACCATACACTTCTCCCGAGTGGTTGTTGGCAATTTACATCCCGCCCATCAGCATAACAAGGCTCCCAGTTCTCCATGGCCTGTCCTGCCTTTCTGGATTTTACACTTTTTTCAGATGGCCCTTTTGACCGGGGGGAAGTGAGACTTCATTGTAGTGCAGATTTCCTTTGCAAGCTTGCTTGGTTGGTCAAAAAGGGCGTATGCGTTTTTTCCTGAATATATTCAGGAAAAAACGCATACGCCCTTTTTGGCCAAGTGCATCATTGTGGACGTTCGGCCTCTTTTCCTATGCTTTCAATGCAATTCCAGTCTACCTCCTGAAATCGGTTTCCTGCAATTCTGCCCCGCTTTCAAGTCCTCCTGGCAGCCTTACTTCAGTCTATTTTTGGACGATAGCTGTCATTTATAACTCTGCAGGTTTATGAATTACAGTGCCCCTAGCTCCTTTCTTCAACTCGCTTTCTTGTGAGCTGGCCGCAACACTGCAGGATGGCTTCAGGCCCTAATCTGCTACCGGCACGGCACGCTGAGCCTTTGGTTATTTCCTCTTCCTGGTGGGAAATGAGAGTTAAATTTGCCCGTCCAGACACCTCCAGCTAGTCTCTCATTGGTTCTCCCTATTCCTGTTCATCTTCCGCAGAAATTGAAAACTGGGCCAAACAGGAGGTTAAAGGGACTGACTCTCCAAGTGGGGAGAGTGTTAGTAAAGCGTCTGGAATGTTGCACCCGAGTACCAGGGTACGAAAACTGAGACATATTTGAACACGTCTCCTGATCACATGGTTGATCATACTCTAGGTTCTACATGCATGTTTTAGCTGAAGGAAGAATACCTTAAACCTGGGTAGTTGAAACCCGTGGAATGGGTACCATGCAATATGACTTCAAAGGGTCAACATTTGCTCACTGAACCTCTCCAATCCTATCACTGCTGCGTTTATGCCCCTGTACACATGCTTGATTCTCTTTCGGAGACATAGCAATCCATAGGTTTTAAGATACTTACTAGTCAGGTACATTCTTAGGCGTTTAATATGCGGTGTTGAGTCCATTTCGTTGAGCAAGGAGTAGCTCTTGTCTATTCCATATTTGGCTTAAGGACCTTTATCTGTGCTCATTTCAATCTCTGGTTTTATGCAGCACCCCAACTCACCTTTCCCCTTAAGCAAGCATAAGTTGCTTTTCTAAATTTGAGACCCTGTTGTGTTTTGGAATTCAGTTCCTGTGTAGCCAAGTTTACATTCTGTGTATTAGTGATACCTTATGATGTTTCTTTTTCTGTGTGACTTATTTCAGTTAGAATCATCGTACCTTAATCCACTCATTATGCTGCTACGGGCCTGATGACATAGATTTCATTGCTGAGTGATACTGCATTGTACGTAAGTACCACAAGTTCTTTATCCATTTTTCACTTTCTGTGATATTGAACTTGTACTGTAAACGAGGTTGTTGTAAACAGAGGCGTCCCAAACTTTGGGGTGGCTGTGTTTTTTTGATTTTAATTTCCCTAAGCTATAGGACCATAAGTGGCAGTGCCCTATGCTCTGTTGCTTTGTTTTTTAGATGTTTCAGGAAACACCATACACTTCTCCCGAGTGGTTGTTGGCAATTTACATCCCGCCCATCAGCATAACAAGGCTCCCAGTTCTCCATGGCCTGTCCTGCCTTTCTGGATTTTACACTTTTTTCAGATGGCCCTTTTGACCGGGGGGAAGTGAGACTTCATTGTAGTGCAGATTTCCTTTGCAAGCTTGCTTGGTTGGCCAAAAAGGGCGTATGCGTTTTTTCCTGAATATATTCAGGAAAAAACGCATACGCCCTTTTTGGCCAAGTGCATCATTGTGGACGTTCTGCCTCTTTTCCTATGCTTTCAATGCAATTCCAGTCTACCTCCTGAAATCGGTTTCCTGCAATTCTGCCCCGCTTTCAAGTCCTCTTGGCAGCCTTACTTCAGTCTATTTTTGGACGATAGCTGTCATTTATAACTCTGCAGGTTTGTGAATTACAGTGCCCCTGAGCTCCTTTCTTCAACTCGCTTTCTTTTGAGCTGGCCGCAACACCGCAGGATGGCTTCAGGCCCTAATCTGGTTCCGGCCCGGCATGCTGAGCCTTTGGTTAATTCCTCTTCCTGGTGGGAAATGAGAGTTAAATTTGCCCGTCCAGACACCTCCAGCTAGTCTCTCATTGGTTCTCGCTATTCCTGTTCATCTTCCGCAGAAATTGCAAACTGGGCCAAACAGGAGGTTAAAGGCACTGACTCTCCAAGTAGGGAGAGTGTTAGTAAAGCGTCTGGAATGTTGCACCCTAGTACCAGGGTACGAAAACTGAGACATATTTGAACACGTCTCCTGATCACATGGTTGATCATACTCTAGGTTCCACATGCATGTTTTAGCTGAAGGAAGAATACCTTAAACCTGGGTAGTTGAAACCCGTGGAATGGGTACCATGCAATATGACTTCAAAGGGTCTTCATTTGCTCACTGAACCTCTCCAATGCTATCACTGCTGCGTTTATGCCCCTGTACAAATGCTTGATTCTCTTTTGGAGACATAGCAATCCATAGGTTTTAAGATACTTACAAGTCAGGTACATTCTTAGGCGTTTAATATGCGGTGTTGAGTCCATTTCGTTGAGCAAGGAGTAGCTCTTGTCTATTCCATATTTGGCTTAAGGAACTTTATCTGTGCTCATTTCAATCTCTGGTTTTATGCAGCACCCCAACTCACCTTTCCCCTTAAGCAAGCATAAGTTGGTTTTCTAAATTTGAGACCCTGTTCTGTTTTGGAATGCAGTTCCTGTGTAGCCAAGTTTACATTCCGTGTATTAGTGATATCTTATGATGTTTCTTTTTCCGTGTGACTTATTTCAGTTAGAATCATCGTACCTGAATCCACTCATTATGCTGCTACGGGCCTGATGACATAGATTTCATTGCTGAGTGATACTGCATTGTAAGTAAATACCACAAGTTCTTTATCCATTTTTCACTTTCTGCGGTGTTGAACTTGTACTGTAAACGAGGTTCTTGTAAACAGAGGCGTCCCAAACTTTGGGGTGGCTGTGTTTTTTTGATTTTAATTTCCCTAAGCTATAGGACCATAAGTGGCAGTGCCCTAGGCTCTGTTGCTTTGTTTTTTAGATGTTTCAGGAAACACCATACACTTCTCCCGAGTGGTTGTTGGCAATTTACATCCCGCCCATCAGCATAACAAGGCTCCCAGTTCTCCATGGCCTGTCCTGCCTTTCTGGATTTTACACTTTTTTCAGATGGCCCTTTTGACCGGGGGGAAGTGAGACTTCATTGTAGTGCAGATTTCCTTTGCAAGCTTGCTTGGTTGGCCAAAAAGGGCGTATGCGTTTTTTCCTGAATATATTCAGGAAAAAACGCATACGCCCTTTTTGGCCAAGTGCATCATTGTGGACGTTCTGCCTCTTTTCCTATGCTTTCAATGCAATTCCAGTCTACCTCCTGAAATCGTTTTCCTGCAATTCTGCCCCGCTTTCAAGTCCTCTTGGCAGCCTTACTTCAGTCTATTTTTGGACGATAGCTGTCATTTATAACTCTGCAGGTTTGTGAATTACAGTGCCCCTGAGCTCCTTTCTTCAACTCGCTTTCTTTTGAGCTGGCCGCAACACCGCAGGATGGCTTCAGGCCCTAATCTGGTTCCGGCACGGCACGCTGAGCCTTTGGTTAATTCCTCTTCCTGGTGGGAAATGAGAGTTAAATTTGCCCGTCCAGACACCTCCAGCTAGTCTCTCATTGGTTCTCGCTATTCCTGTTCATCTTCCGCAGAAATTGCAAACTGGGCCAAACAGGAGGTTAAAGGCACTGACTCTCCAAGTAGGGAGAGTGTTAGTAAAGCGTCTGGAATGTTGCACCCTAGTACCAGGGTACGAAAACTGAGACATATTTGAACACGTCTCCTGATCACATGGTTGATCATACTCTAGGTTCTACATGCATGTTTTAGCTGAAGGAAGAATACCTTAAACCTGGGTAGTTGAAACCCGTGGAATGGGTACCATGCAATATGACTTCAAAGGGTCTTCATTTGCTCACTGAACCTCTCCAATCCTATCACTGCTGCGTTTATGCCCCTGTACAAATGCTTGATTCTCTTTCGGAGACATAGCAATCCATAGGTTTTAAGATACTTACAAGTCAGGTACATTCTTAGGCGTTTAATATGCGGTGTTGAGTCCATTTCGTTGAGCAAGGAGTAGCTCTTGTCTATTCCATATTTGGCTTAAGGAACTTTATCTGTGCTCATTTCAATCTCTGGTTTTATGCAGCACCCCAACTCACCTTTACCCTTAAGCAAGCATAAGTTGCTTTTCTAAATTTGAGACCCTGTTCTGTTTTGGAATGCAGTTCCTGTGTAGCCAAGTTTACATTCCGTGTATTAGTGATATCTTATGATGTTTCTTTTTCTGTGTGACTTATTTCAGTTAGAATCATCGTACCTGAATCCACTCATTATGCTGCTACGGGCCTGATGACATAGATTTCATTGCTGAGTGATACTGCATTGTAAGTAAATACCACAAGTTCTTTATCCATTTTTCACTTTCTGCGGTGTTGAACTTGTACTGTAAACGAGGTTCTTGTAAACAGAGGCGTCCCAAACTTTGGGGTGGCTGTGTCTTTTTGATTTTAATTTCCCTAAGCTATAGGACCATAAGTGGCAGTGCCCTAGGCTCTGTTGCTTTGTTTTTTAGATGTTTCAGGAAACACCATATACTTCTCCCGAGTGGTTGTTGGCAGTTTACATCCCGCCCATCAGCATAACAAGGCTCCCAGTTCTCCATGGCCTGTCCTGCCTTTCTGGATTTTACACTTTTTTCAGATGGCCCTTTTGACCGGGGGGAAGTGAGACTTCATTGTAGTGCAGATTTCCTTTGCAAGCTTGCTTGGTTGGCCAAAAAGGGCGTATGCGTTTTCCTGAATATATTCAGGAAAAAACGCATACGCCCTTTTTGGCCAAGTGCATCATTGTGGACGTTCTGCCTCTTTTCCTATGCTTTCAATGCAATTCCAGTCTACCTCCTGAAATCGGTTTCCTGCAATTCTGCCCCGCTTTCAAGTTCTCTTGGCAGCCTTACTTCAGTCTATTTTTGGACGATAGCTGTCATTTATAACTCTGCAGGTTTGTGAATTACAGTGCCCCTGAGCTCCTTTCTTCAACTCGCTTTCTTGTGAGCTGGCCGCAACACCGCAGGATGGCTTCAGGCCCTAATCTGGTTCCGGCACGGCACGCTGAGCCTTTGGTTATTTTCTCATCCTGGTGGGAAGTGAGAGTTAAATTTGCCTGTCCAGACACCTCCAGCTAGCCTCTCATTGGTTCTCGCTATTCCTGTTCATCTTCCGCAGAAATTGCAAACTGGGCCAAACAGGAGGTTAAAGGCGCTGACTCTCCAAGTGGGGAGAGTGTTAGTAAAGCGTCTGGAATGTTGCACCCGAGTACCAGGGGAGAAAAACTGAGACATATTTGAACACGTCTCCCGTTCTCACGGTTGATCATACTCTGGGTTCCACCTGCATGTTTTAGCTGAAGGAAGAATACTTTAAACCTGCAGAGTTGAGACCCGTGGAATGGGTACCATGCAATATGACTTCAAAGGGTCTTCATTTGCTCACCGAACCTCTCCAATCCTATCACTGCTGCGTTTATGCCCCTGTACACACGCTTGATTCTCTTTTGGAGACATAGCAATCCATAGGTTTTAAGATACTTACTAGTCAGGTACATTCTTAGGCGTTTAATATGGGGTGTTGAGTCCATTTCGTTGAGCAAGGAGTAGCTCTTGTCTATTCCATATTTGGCTTAAGGAACTTTATCTGTGCTCATTTCAATCTCTGGTTTTATGCAGCACCCCAACTCACCTTTCCCCTTAAGCAAGCATAAGTTGCTTTTCTAAATTTGAGACCCTGTTCTGTTTTGGAATTCAGTTCCTGTGTAGCCAAGTTTACATTCTGTGTATTAGTGGTATCTTATGATGTTTCTTTTTCTGTGTGACTTATTTCAGTTAGAATCATCGTACCTGAATCCTCTCATTATGCTGCTACGGGCCTGATGACATAGATTTCATTGCCGAGTGATACTGCATTGTACCTAAGTACCACAAGTTCTTTATCCATTTTTCACTTTCTGCGATGTTGAACTTGTACGGTAAACGAGGTTCTTGTAAACAGAGCCGTTCCAAACTTTGGGGTGGCTGTGTCTTTTTGATTTTAATTTCCCTAAGCTATAGGACCATAAGTGGAAGTGCCCTAGGCTCTGTTGCTTTGTTTTTTAGATGTTTCAGGAAACACCATACACTTCTCCCGAGTGGTTTTTGGCAATTTACATCCCGCCCATCAGCATAACAAGGCTCCCAGTTCTCCATGGCCTGTCCTGCCTTTCTGGATTTTACACTTTTTTCAGATGGCCCTTTTGACCGGGGGGAAGTGAGACTTCATTGTAGTGCAGATTTCCTTTGCAAGCTTGCTTGGTTGGCCAAAAAGGGCGTATGCGTTTTTTCCTGAATATATTCAGGAAAAAACGCATACGCCCTTTTTGGCCAAGTGCATCATTGTGGACGTTCTGCCTCTTTTCCTATGCTTTCAATGCAATTCCAGTCTACCTCCTGAAATCGGTTTCCTGCAATTCTGCCCCGCTTTCAAGTCCTCTTGGCAGCCTTACTTCAGTCTATTTTTGGACGATAGCTGTCATTTATAACTCTGCAGGTTTGTGAATTACAGTGCCCCTGAGCTCCTTTCTTCAACTCGCTTTCTTTTGAGCTGGCCGCAACACCGCAGGATGGCTTCAGGCCCTAATCTGGTTCCGGCACGGCACACTGAGCCTTTGGTTATTTCCTCTTCCTGGTGGGAAATGAGAGTTAAATTTGCCCGTCCAGACACCTCCAGCTAGCCTCTCATTGGTTCTCGCTATTCCTGTTCATCTTCCGCAGAAATTGCAAACTGGGCCAAACAGGATGTTAAAGGGACTGACTCTCCAAGTCGGGAGAGTGTTAGTAAAGCGACTGGAATGTTCCACCGAAGTACCAGGGGACGAAAACTGAGACATATTTGAAAACGTCTCCCGTTCACATGGTTGATCATACTCTGGGTTCCACATGCATGTTTTAGCTGAAGGAAGAATACCTTAAACCTGGAGAGTTGAGACCCGTCAAATGGGTACCATGAAATATGACTTCAAAGGGTCTTCATTTGCTCACCGAACCTCTCCAATCCTATCACTGCTGCGTTTATGCCCCTGTACACACGCTTGATTCTCTTTTGGAGACATAGCAATCCATAGGTTTTAAGATACTTTCTAGTCAGGTACATTATTAGGCGTTACTATGGGGTTTTGAGTCCGTTTCGTTGAGCAAGGAGTAGCTCTTGTCTATTCCATATTTGGCTTAAGGAACTTTATCTGTGCTCATTTCAATCTCTGGTTTTATGCAGCACCCCAACTCACCTTTCCCCTTAAGCAGGCATAAGTTGGTTTTCTAAATTTGAGACCCTGTTCTGTTTTGGAATGCAGTTCCTGTGTAGCCAAGTTTACATTCCGTGTATTAGTGATATCTTATGATGTTTCTTTTTCTGTGTGACTTATTTCAGTTAGAATCATCGTACCTGAATCCACTCATTATGCTGCTACGGGCCTGGTGACATAGATTTCATTGCTGAGTGATACTGCATTGTACGTAAGTACCACAAGTTCTTTATCCATTTTTCACTTTCTGTGATATTGAACTTGTACGGTAAACGAGGTTCTTGTGAACGGAGGCGTCCCAAACTTTGGGGTGGCTGTGTCTTTTTTATTTTAATTTCCCTAAGCTATAGGACCATAAGTGGAAGTGCCCTAGGCTCTGTTGCTTTGTTTTTTAGATGTTTCAGGAAACACCATACACTTCTCCCGAGTGGTTGTTGGCAATTTACATCCCGCCCATCAGCATAACAAGGCTCCCAGTTCTCCATGGCCTGTCCTGCCTTTCTGGATTTTACACTTTTTTCAGATGGCCCTTTTGACCGGGGGGAAGTGAGACTTCATTGTAGTGCAGATTTCCTTTGCAAGCTTGCTTGGTTGGCCAAAAAGGGCGTATGCGTTTTTTCCTGAATATATTCAGGAAAAAACGCATACGCCCGTTTTGGCCAAGTGCATCATTGTGGACGTTCTGCCTCTTTTCCTATGCTTTCAATGCAATTCCAGTCTACCTCCTGAAATCGGTTTCCTGCAATTCTGCCCCGCTTTCAAGTCCTCTTGGCAGCCTTACTTCAGTCTATTTTTGGACGATAGCTGTCATTTATAACTCTGCAGGTTTGTGAATTACAGTGCCCCTGAGCTCCTTTCTTCAACTCGCTTTCTTGTGAGCTGGCCGCAACACGGCAGGATGTCTTCAGGCCCTAATCTGGTTCTGGCACGGCACACTGAGCCTTTGGTTATTTCCTCTTCCTGGTGGGAAATGAGAGTTAAATTTGCCCGTCCAGACACCTCCAGCTAGCCTCTCATTGGTTCTCGCTATTCCTGTTCATCTTCCGCAGAAATTGCAAACTGGGCCAAAGAGGAGGTTAAAGGGACTGACTCTCCAAGTGGGGAGAGTGTTAGTAAAGCGTCTGGAATGTTCCACCAAAGTACCAGGGGACGAAAACTGAGACATATTTGAACACATCTCCCGATCACACGGTTGATCATACTCTGGGTTCCACATGCATGTTTTAGCTGAAGAAAGAATACCTTAAACCTGGAGAGTTGAGACCCGTGGAATGGGTACCATGCAATATGACTTCAAAGGGTCTTCATTTGCTCACCGAATCTCTCCAATCCTATCACTGCTGCGTTTATGACCCTTGTACACATGCTTGATTCTCTTTTGGAGACATAGCAATCCATAGGTTTTAAGATACTTACTAGTCAGGTATATTCTTAGGCGTTTAATATGGGGTGTGGAGTCCATTTCGTTGAGCAAGGAGTAGCTCTTGTCTATTCCATATTTGGCTTAAGGAACTTTATCTGTGCTCATTTCAATCTCTGGTTTTATGCAGCACCCCAACTCACCTTTCTACTTAAGCAAGCATAAGTTGGTTTTCTAAATTTGAGACCCTGTTCTGTTTTGTAATTCAGTTCCTCTGTAGCAAAGTTTAAATTCCATGTATTAGTGATATTTTTTGATGTTTCTTTTTCTGTGTGACTTATTTCAGTTAGAATCACCATACCCGAATCCACTCATTATGCTGCTACGGGCCTGGTGACATAGATTTCATTGCTGAGTGATATTGCTTTGTACATGAGTACCACAAATTCTTTATCCATTTTTCACTTTCTGTGATATTGAACTTGTACGATAAACGAGGTTCTTGTAAACAGAGGCGTCCCAAACTTTGGGGTGGCTGTGTCTTTTTGATTTTAATTTCCCTAACCTATAGGACCATAAGTGGAAGTGCCCTAGGCTCTGTTGCTTTGTTTTTTAGATGTTTCAGGAAACACCATACACTTCTCCGGAGTGGCTGTTGGCAATTTACATCCCACCCATCAGCATAACAAGGCTCCCAGTTCTCCATGGCCTGTCCTGCCTTTCTGGATTTTACACTTTTTTCAGATGGCCCTTTTGATTGGGGGGAAGTGAGACTTCATTGTAGTGCAGATTTCCTTTGCAAGCTTGCTTGGTTGGCCAAAAAGGGCGTATGCGTTTTTTCCTGAATATATTCAGGAAAAAACGCATACGCCCTTTTTGGCCAAGTGCATCATTGTGGACGTTCTGCCTCTTTTCCTATGCTTTCAATGCAATTCCAGTCTACCTCCTGAAATCGGTTCCCTGCAATTCTGCCCCGCTTTCAAGTCCTCTTGGCAGCCTTACTTCAGTCTATTTTTGGACGATAGCTGTCATTTATAACTCTGCAGGTTTGTGAATTACAGTGCCCCTGAGCTCCTTTCTTCAACTCGCTTTCTTTTGAGCTGGCCGCAACACCGCAGGATGGCTTCAGGCCCTAATCTGGTTCCGGTACCACACGCTGAGCCTTTGGTTATTTCCTCTTCCTGGTGGGAAATGAGAGTTAAATTTGCCCGTCCAGACACCTCCAGCTAGCCTCTCATTGGTTCTCGCTATTCCTGTTCATCTTCCGCAGAAATTGCAAACTGGGCCAAACAGGAGGTTAAAGGGACTGACTCTCCAAGTGGGGAGAGTGTTAGTAAAGCGTCTGGAATGTTGCACCCAAGTACCAGGGGAGGAAAACTGAGACATATTTGAACACGTCTCCCGATCACATGGTTGATCATACTCTGGGTTCCACATGCATGTTTTAGCTGAAGGAAGAATACTTAAAATCTGCGTAGTTGAAACCCGTGGAATGGGTACCATGCAATATGACTTCAAAGGGTCTTCATTTGCTCACTGAACCTCTCCAATCCTATCACTGCTGCGTTTATGCCCCTGTACACATGCTTGATTCTCTTTCGGAGACATAGCAATCTATAGGTTTTAAGATACTTACTAGTCAGGTACATTCTTAGGCGTTTAATATGCGGTGTTGAGTCCATTTCGTTGAGCAAGGAGTAGCTCTTGTCTATTCCATATTTGGCTTAAGGAACTTTATCTGTGCTCATTTCAATCTCTGGTTTTATGCAGCACCCCAACTCACCTTTCCCCTTAAGCAAGCATAAGTTGGTTTTCTAAATTTGAGACCCTGTTCTGTTCTGTAATTCAGTTCCTGTGTAGCCAAGTTTACATTCCGTGTATTACTGATATCTTATGATGTTTCTTTTTCTGTGTGACTTATTTCAGTTAGAATCATCATACCTGAATCCACTCATTGTGCTGCTAAGGGCCTGATGACACAGATTTCATTGCTGAGTGATACTGCATTGTAAGTAAATACCACAAGTTCTTTATCCATTTTTCACTTTCTGCGATGTTGAACTTGTACTGTAAACGAGGTTCTTGTAAACAGAGCCGTTCCAAACTTTGGGGTGGCTGTGTCTTTTTGATTTTAATTTCCCTAAGCTATAGGACCTTAAGTGGAAGTGCCCTAGGTTCTGTTGCTTTGTTTTTTACATGTTTCAGGAAACACCATACACTTCTCCGGAGTGGTTGTTGGCAAATTTACATCCCGCCCATCAGCATAACAAGGCTCCCAGTTCTCCATGGCCTGTCCTGCCTTTCTGGATTTTACACTTTTTTCAGATGGCCCTTTTGTCCAGGGGGAAGTGAGACTTCATTGTAGTGCAGATTTCCTTTGCAAGCTTGCTTGGTTGGCCAAAAAGGGCGTATGCATTTTTTCCTGAATATATTCAGGAAAAAACGCATACGCCCTTTTTGGCCAAGTGCATCATTGTGGACGTTCTGCCTCTTTTCCTATGCTTTCAATGCAATTCCAGTCTACCTCCTGAAATCGGTTTCCTGCAATTCTGCCCCGCTTTCAAGTCCTCTTGGCAGCCTTACTTCAGTCTATTTTTGGACGATAGCTGTCATTTATAACTCTGCAGGTTTGTGAATTACAGTGCCCCTGAGCTCCTTTCTTCAACTCGCTTTCTTGTGAGCTGGCCGCAACACCGCATGATGGCTTCAGGACCTAATCTGGTTCTGGCATGGCACGCTGAGCCTTTGGTTAATTCCTCTTCCTGGTAGGAAATGAGAGTTAAATTTGCCCGTCCAGACACCTCCAGCTAGTCTCCATTGGTTCTCGCTATTCCTGTTCATCTTCCGCAGAAATTGCAAACTGAGCCAAACAGGAGGTTAAAGGCGCTGACTCTCCAAGTGGGGAGAGTGTTAGTAAAGCGTCTGGAATGTTGCACCCGAGTACCAGGGGAGGAAAACTGAGACATATTTGAACACGTCTCCCGTTCACATGGTTGATCATACTTGGGTTCCACATGCATGTTTTAGCTGAAGGAAGAATACCTTAAACCTGGGTAGTTGAAACCCGTGGAATGGGTACCATGCAATATGACTTCAAAGGGTCTTCATTTGCTCACCGAACCTCTCCAATCCTATCACTGCTGCGTTTATGCCCCTGTACACATGCTTGATTCTCTTTCAGAGACATAGCAATCCATAGGTTTTAAGATACTTACAAGTCAGGTACATTCTTAGGCGTTTAATATGCGGTGTTGAGTCCATTTCGTTGAGCAAGGAGTAGCTCTTGTCTATTCCATATTTGGCTTAAGGAACTTTATCTGTGCTCATTTCAATCTCTGGTTTTATGCAGCACCCCAACTCACCTTTACCCTTAAGCAAGCAAAAGGTGTTTTTCTAAATTTGAGTCCCTGTTCTGTTCTGTAATTCAGTTCCTGTGTAGCCAAGTTTACATTCCGTGTATTACTGATATCTTATGATGTTTCTTTTTCTGTGTGACTTATTTCAGTTAGAATCATCGTACCTGAATCCACTCATTATGCTGCTACGGGCCTGATGACATAGATTTCATTGCTGAGTGATACTGCATTGTACGTAAGTACCACAAGTTCTTTATCCATTTTTCACTTTCTGCGATGTTGAACTTGTACTGTAAACGAGGTTCTTGTAAACAGAGCCGTTCCAAACTTTGGGGTGGCTGTGTCTTTTTGATTTTAATTTCCCTAAGCTATAGGACCATAAGTGGAAGTGCCCTAGGCTCTGTTGCTTTGTTTTTTAGATGTTTCAGGAAACACCATACACTTCTCCCAAGTGTCTGTTGGCAATTTACATCCCGCCCATCAGCATAACAAGGCTCCCAGTTCTCAATGGCCTGTTGCCTTTCTGGATTTTACACTTTTTTCAGATGGCCCTTTTGACCGGGGGGAAGTGAGACTTCATTGTAGTGCAGATTTCCTTTGCAAGCTTGCTTGGTTGGCCAAAAAGGGCGTATGCGTTTTTTCCTGAATATATTCAGGAAAAAACGCATACGCCCTTTTTGGCCAAGTGCATCATTGTGGACGTTCTGCCTCTTTTCCTATGCTTTCAATGCAATTCCAGTCTACCTCCTGAAATCGGTTTCCTGCAATTCTGCCCCGCTTTCAAGTCCTCTTGGCAGCCTTACTTCAGTCTATTTTTGGACGATAGCTGTCATTTATAACTCTGCAGGTTTGTGAATTACAGTGCCCCTGAGCTCCTTTCTTCAACTCGCTTTCTTGTGACCTGGCCGCAACACCGCAGGATGGCTTCAGGCCCTAATCTGGTTCCGGCACGGCACACTGAGCCTTTGGTTATTTCCTCTTCCTGTTGGGAAATGAGAGTTAAATTTGCCCTTCCAGACACCTCCAGCTAGCCTCTCATTGGTTCTCGCTATTCCTGTTCATCTTCCGCAGAAATTGCAAACTGGGCCAAACAGGAGGTTAAAGGCACTGACTCTCCAAGTCGGGAGAGTGTTAGTAAAGCGACTGGAATGTTCCACCGAAGTACCAGGGGACGAAAACTGAGACATATTTGAACACGTCTCCCGTTCACATGGTTGATCATACTCTGGGTTCCACATGCATGTTTTAGCTGAAGGAAGAATACCTTAAACCTGGAGAGTTGAGACCCGTCAAATGGGTACCATGAAATATGACTTCAAAGGGTCTTCATTTGCTCACCGAAACTCTCCAATCCTATCACTGCTGCGTTTATGCCCCTGTACACACGCTTGATTCTCTTTCGGAGACATAGCAATCCATCGGTTTTAAGATACTTACTAGTCAGGTACATTCTTAGGCATTTAACATGCGGTGTTGAGTCCATTTCGTTGAGCAAGGAGTAGCTCTTGTCTATTCCATATTTGGCTTAAGGAACTTTATCTGTGCTCATTTCAATCTCTGGTTTTATGCAGCACCCCAACTCACCTTTCCCCTTAAGCAAGCATAAGTTGCTTTTCTAAATTTGAGACCCTTTTCTGTTTTGGAATTCAGTTCCTGTGTAGCCAAGTTTACATTCTGTGTATTAGTTATATCTTATGATGTTTCTTTTTCTGTGTGACTTATTTCAGTTAGAATCATCGTACCTGAATCCACTCATTATGCTGCTACGGGCCTGATGACATAGATTTCATTGCTGAGTGATACTGCATTGTACGTAAGTACCACAAGTTCTTTATCCATTTTTCACTTTCTGTGATATTGAACTTGTATGGTAATTGAGGTTCTTGTAAACAGAGGCGTCCCAAACTTTGGGGTGGCTGTGTCTTTTTGATTTTAATTTCCCTAAGCTATAGGACCATAAGTGGAAGTGCCCTAGGCTCTGTTGCTTTGTTTTTTCGATATTTCAGGAAACACCATACACTTCTCCCGAGTGTCTGTTGGCAATTTACATCCCGCCCATCAGCATAACAAGGCTCCCAGTTCTCCATGGCCTGTCCTGCCTTTCTGGATTTTACACTTTTTTCAGATGGCCCTTTTGTCCGGGGGGAAGTGAGACTTCATTGTAGTGCAGATTTCCTTTGCAAGCTTGCTTGGTTGGCCAAAAAGGGCGTATGCGTTTTTTCCTGAATATATTCAGGAAAAAACGCATACGCCCTTTTTGGCCAAGTGCATCATTGTGGACGTTCTGCCTCTTTTCCTATGCTTTCAATGCAATTCCAGTCTACCTCCTGAAATCGGTTTCCTGCAATTCTGCCCCGCTTTCAAGTCCTCTTGGCAGCCTTACTTCAGTCTATTTTTGGACGATAGCTGTCATTTATAACTCTGCAGGTTTGTGAATTACAGTGCCCCTGAGCTCCTTTCTTCAACTCGCTTTCTTGTGAGCTGGCCGCAACACCGCAGGATGGCTTCAGGCCCTAATCTGGTTCCGGCACAGCACGCTGAGCCTTTGGTTATTTCCTCATCCTGGTGGGAAATGAGAGTTAAATTTGCCCGTCCAGACACCTCCAGCTAGTCTCTCATTGGTTCTCGCTATTCCTGTTCATCTTCCGCAGAAATTGCAAACTGGGCCAAACAGGAGGTTAAAGGCGCTGACTCTCCAAGTGGGGAGAGTGTTAGTAAAGCGTCTGGAATGTTGCACCCGAGTACCAGGGGAGAAAAACTGAGACATATTTGAACACGTCTCCCGTTCACACGGTTGATCATACTCTGGGTTCCACCTGCATGTTTTAGCTGAAGGAAGAATACTTTAAACCTGCAGAGTTGAGACCCGTGGAATGGGTACCATGCAATATGACTTCAAAGGGTCTTCATTTGCTCACCGAACCTCTCCAATCCTATCACTGCTGCGTTTATGCCCCTGTACACATGCTTGATTCTCTTTTGGAGACATAGCAATCCATAGGTTTTAAGATACTAACTAGTCAGGTACATTCTTAGGCGTTTAATATGGGGTGTTGAGTCCATTTCGTTGAGCAAGGTGTAGCTCTTGTCTATACCATATTTGGCTTAAGGAACTTTATCTGTGCTCATTTCAATCTATGGTTTTATGCAGCACCCCAACTCACCTTTCCCCTTAAGCAAGCATAAGTTGCTTTTCTAAATTTGAGACCCTGTTCTGTTTTGGAATTCAGTTCCTGTGTAGCCAAGTTTACATTCTGTGTATTAGTGATATCTTATGATGTTTCTTTTTCTGTGTGACTTATTTCAGTTAGAATCATCGTACCTGAATCCACTCATTATGCTGCTACGGGCCTGATGACATAGATTTCATTGCTGAGTGATACTGCATTGTACGTAAGTACCACAAGTTCTTTATCCATTTTTCACTTTCTGTGATATTGAACTTGTACGGTAAACGAGGTTCTTGTAAACAGAGGCGTCCCAAACTTTGGGGTGGCTGTGTCTTTTTGATTTTAATTTCCCTAAGCTATAGGACCATAAGTGGAAGTGCCCTAGGCTCTGTTGCTTTGTTTTTTAGATGTTTCAGGAAACACCATACACTTCTCCTGAGTGTCTGTTGGCAATTTACATCCCGCCCATCAGCATAACAAGGCTCCCAGTTCTCCATGGCCTGTCCTGCCTTTCTGGATTTTACACTTTTTTCAGATGGCCCTTTTGACCGGGGGGAAGTGAGACTTCATTGTAGTGCAGATTTCCTTTGCAAGCTTGCTTGGTTAGCCAAAACGGGCATATGCGTTTTTTCCTGAATATATTCAGGAAAAAACGCATACGCCCTTTTTGGCCAAGTGCATCATTGTGGACGTTCTGCCTCTTTTCCTATGCTTTCAATGCAATTCCAGTCTACCTCCTGAAATCGGTTTCCTGCAATTCTGCCCCGCTTTCAAGTCCTCTTGGCAGCCTTACCTCAGTGTATTTTTGGACGATAGCTGTCATTTATAACTCTGCAGGTTTGTGAATTACAGTGCCCCTGAGCTCCTTTCTTCAACTCGCTTTCTTGTGAGCTGGCCGCAACACCGCAGGATGGCTTCAGGCCCTAATCTGGTTCCGGTATGGCACGCTGAGCCTTTGGTTATTTCCTCTTCCTGGTGGGAAATGAGAGTTAAATTTGCCCGTCCAGACACCTCCAGCAAGCCTCTCATTGGGTCTCGCTATTCCTGTTCATCTTCCGCAGAAATTGCAAAGTGTGCTAAACAGGAGGTTAAAGGTGCTGACCTTCCAAGTGGGGAGAGTGTTAGTAAAGCGTCTGGAATGTTGCACCCGAGTACCAGGGGAGGAAAACTGAGACATATTTGAACACGTCTCCCGATCACATGGTTGATCATACTCTGGGTTCCACATGCATGTTTTAGCTGAAGGAAGAATACCTAAAACCTGGGTAGTTGAAACCTGTGGAATGGGTACCATGCAATATGACTTCAAAGGGTCTTCATTTGCTCACCGAACCTCTCCAATCCTATCACTGCTGCGTTTATGCCCCTGTACACATGCTTGATTCTCTTTCGGAGACATAGCAATCCATCGGTTTTAAGATACTTACTAGTCAGGTACATTCTTAGGCATTTAACATGCGGTGTTGAGTCCATTTCGTTGAGCAAGGAGTAGCTCTTGTCTATTCCATATTTGGCTTAAGGAACTTTATCTGTGCTCATTTCAATCTCTGGTTTTATGCAGCACCCCAACTCACCTTTCCCCTTAAGCAAGCATAAGTTGGTTTTCTAAATTTGAGACCCTTTTCTGTTGTGGAATTCAGTTCCTGTGTAACCAAGTTTACATTCTGTGTATTAGTGATATCTTATGATGTTTCTTTTTCTGTGTGACTTATTTCAGTTAGAATCATCGTACCTGAATCCACTCATTATGCTGCTACGGGCCTGATGACATAGATTTCATTGCTGAGTGATACTGCATTGTACGTAAGTACCACAAGTTCTTTATCCATTTTTCACTTTCTGTGATATTGAACTTGTATGGTAACTGAGGTTCTTGTAAACAGAGGCGTCCCAAACTTTGGGGTGGCTGTGTCTTTTTGATTTTAATTTCCCTAAGCTATAGGACCATAAGTGGAAGTGCCCTAGGCTCTGTTGCTTTGTTTTTTCGATATTTCAGGAAACACCATACACTTCTCCCGAGTGTCTGTTGGCAATTTACATCCCGCCCATCAGCATAACAAGGCTCCCAGTTCTCCATGGCCTGTCCTGCCTTTCTGGATTTTACACTTTTTTCAGATGGCCCTTTTGTCCGGGGGGAAGTGAGACTTCATTGTAGTGCAGATTTCCTTTGCAAGCTTGCTTGGTTGGCCAAAAAGGGCGTATGCGTTTTTTCCTGAATATATTCAGGAAAAAACGCATACGCCCTTTTTGGCCAAGTGCATCATTGTGGACGTTCTGCCTCTTTTCCTATGCTTTCAATGCAATTCCAGTCTACCTCCTGAAATCGGTTTCCTGCAATTCTGCCCCGCTTTCAAGTCCTCTTGGCAGCCTTACTTCAGTATATTTTTGGACGATAGCTGTCATTTATAACTCTGCAGGTTTGTGAATTACAGTGCCCCTGAGCTCCTTTCTTCAACTCGCTTTCTTTTGACCTGGCCGCAACACCGCAGGATGGCTTCAGGCCCTAATCTGGTTCCGGCACAGCACGCTGAGCCTTTGGTTATTTCCTCATCCTGGTGGGAAATGAGAGTTAAATTTGCCCGTCCAGACACCTCCAGCTAGTCTCTCATTGGTTCTCGCTATTCCTGTTCATCTTCCGCAGAAATTGCAAACTGGGCCAAACAGGAGGTTAAAGGCGCTGACTCTCCAAGTGGGGAGAGTGTTAGTAAAGCGTCTGGAATGTTGCACCCGAGTACCAGGGGAGAAAAACTGAGACATATTTGAACACGTCTCCCGTTCACACGGTTGATCATACTCTGGGTTCCACCTGCATGTTTTAGCTGAAGGAAGAATACTTTAAACCTGCAGAGTTGAGACCCGTGGAATGGGTACCATGCAATATGACTTCAAAGGGTCTTCATTTGCTCACCGAACCTCTCCAATCCTATCACTGCTGCGTTTATGCCCCTGTACACACGCTTGATTCTCTTTTGGAAACATAGCAATCCATAGGTTTTAAGATACTTACTAGTCAGGTACATTCTTAGGCGTTTAATATGCGGTGTTGAGTCCATTTCGTTGAGCAAGGAGTAGCTCTTGTCTATACCATATTTGGCTTAAGGAACTTTATCTGTGCTCATTTCAATCTATGGTTTTATGCAGCACCCCAACTCACCTTTCCCCTTAAGCAAGCATAAGTTGCTTTTCTAAATTTGAGACCCTGTTCTGTTTTGGAATTCAGTTCCTGTGTAGCCAAGTTTACATTCTGTGTATTAGTGATATCTTATGATGTTTCTTTTTCTGTGTGACTTATTTCAGTTAGAATCATCGTACCTGAATCCACTCATTATGCTGCTACGGGCCTGATGACATAGATTTCATTGCTGAGTGATACTGCATTGTACGTAAGTACCACAAGTTCTTTATCCATTTTTCACTTTCTGTGATATTGAACTTGTACGGTAAACGAGGTTCTTGTAAACAGAGGCGTCCCAAACTTTGGGGTGGCTGTGTCTTTTTGATTTTAATTTCCCTAAGCTATAGGACCATAAGTGGCAGTGCCCTAGGCTCTGTTGCTTTGTTTTTTAGATGTTTCAGGAAACACCATACACTTCTCCTGAGTGTCTGTTGGCAATTTACATCCCGCCCATCAGCATAACAAGGCTCCCAGTTCTCCATGGCCTGTCCTGCCTTTCTGGATTTTACACTTTTTTCAGATGGCCCTTTTGACCGGGGGGAAGTGAGACTTCATTGTAGTGCAGATTTCCTTTGCAAGCTTGCTTGGTTAGCCAAAACGGGCATATGCGTTTTTTCCTGAATATATTCAGGAAAAAACGCATACGCCCTTTTTGGCCAAGTGCATCATTGTGGACGTTCTGCCTCTTTTCCTATGCTTTCAATGCAATTCCAGTCTACCTCCTGAAATCGGTTTCCTGCAATTCTGCCCCGCTTTCAAGTCCTCTTGGCAGCCTTACCTCAGTGTATTTTTGGACGATAGCTGTCATTTATAACTCTGCAGGTTTGTGAATTACAGTGCCCCTGAGCTCCTTTCTTCAACTCGCTTTATTGTGAGCTGGCCGCAACACCGCAGGATGGCTTCAGGCCCTAATCTGCTTCTGGCACGGCACGCTGAGCCTTTGGTTATTTCCTCTTCCTGGTGGGAAATGAGAGTTAAATTTGCCCGTTCAGACACCTCCAGCTAGTCTCTCATTGGTTCTCCCTATTCCTGTTCATCTTGCGCAGAAATTGCAAACTGGGCCAAACAGGAGGTTAAAGGCGCTGACTCTCCAAGTGGGGAGTGTGTTATTAAAGCGTCTGGAATGTTGCACCCGAGTACCAGGGGAGGAAAACTGAGACATATTTGAACACGTCTCCCGATCACATGGTTGATCATACTCTGGGTTCCACATGCATGTTTTAGCTGAAGGAAGAATACCTAAAACCTGGGTAGTTGAAACCCGTGGAATGGGTACCATGCAATATGACTTCAAAGGGTCTTCATTTGCTCACCGAACCTCTCCAATCCTATCACTGCTGCGTTTATGCCCCTGTACACATGCTTGATTCTCTTTCGGAGACATAGCAATCTATAGGTTTTAAGATACTTACTAGTCAGGTACATTCTTAGGCGTTTAATATGCGGTGTTGAGTCCATTTCGTTGAGCAAGGAGTAGCTCTTGTCTATTCCATATTTGGCTTAAGGAACTTTATCTGTGCTCATTTCAATCTCTGGTTTTATGCAGCACCCCAACTCACCTTTACCCTTAAGCAAGCATAAGTTGTTTTTCTAAATTTGAGACCCTGTTCTGTTCTGTAATTCAGTTCCTGTATAGCCAAGTTTCCATTCCGTGTATTACTGATATCTTATGATGTTTCTTTTTCTGTGTGACTTATTTCAGTTAGAATCATCATACCTGAATCCACTCATTGTGCTGCTAAGGGCCTGATGACACAGATTTCATTGCTGAGTGATATTGCTTTGTAAGTAAATACCACAACTTCTTTATCCATTTTTCACTTTCTGCGATGTTGAACTTGTACTGTAAACGAGGTTCTTGTAAACAGAGCCGTTCCAAACTTTGGGGTGGCTGTGTCTTTTTGATTTTAATTTCCCTAAGCTATAGGACCATAAGTGGAAGTGCCGTAGGCTCTGTTGCTTTGTTTTTTCGATATTTCAGGAAACACCATACACTTCTCCCGAGTGGTTGTTGGCAATTTACATCCCGCCCATCAGCATAACAAGGCTCCCAGTTCTCCATGGCCTGTCCTGCCTTTCTGGATTTTACACTTTTTTCAGATGGCCCTTTTGACCGGGGGGAAGTGAGACTTCATTGTAGTGCAGATTTCCTTTGCAAGCTTGCTTGGTTGGCCAAAAAGGGCGTATGCGTTTTTTCCTGAATATATTCAGGAAAAAACGCATAAGCCCTTTTTGGCCAAGTGCATCATTGTGGACGTTCTGCCTCTTTTCCTATGCTTTCAATGCAATTCCAGTCTACCTCCTGAAATCGGTTTCCTGCAATTCTGCCCCGCTTTCAAGTCCTCTTGGCAGCCTTACTTCAGTATATTTTTGGACGATAGCTGACATTTATAACTCTGCAGGTTTGTGAATTAGAGTGCCCCTGTGCTCCTTTCTTCAACTCGCTTTCTTTTGACCTGGCCGCAACACCGCAGGATGGCTTCAGGCCCTAATCTGGTTCCGGCATGGCACGCTGAGCCTTGGGTTATTTCCTCATCCTGGTGGGAAATGAGAGTTAAATTTGCCCGTCCAGACACCTCCAGCTAGTCTCTCATTGGTTCTCGCTATTCCTGTTCATCTTCCGCAGAAATTGCAAACTGGGCCAAACAGGAGGTTAAAGGCGCTGACTCTCCAAGTGGGGAGAGTGTTAGTAAAGCGTCTGGAATGTTGCACCCGAGTACCAGGGGAGAAAAACGGAGACATATTTGAACACGTCTCCCGTTCACACTGTTGATCATACTCTGGGTTCCACCTGCATGTTTTAGCTGAAGGAAGAATAGTTTAAACCTGCAGAGTTGAGACCCGTGGAATGGGTACCATGCAATATGACTTCAAAGGGTCTTCATTTGCTCACCGAACCTCTCCAATCCTATCACTGCTGCGTTTATGCCCCTGTACACACGCTTGATTCTCTTTTGGAGACATAGCAATCCATAGGTTTTAAGATACTTACTAGTCAGGTACATTCTTAGGCGTTTAATATGGGGTGTTGAGTCCATTTCGTTGAGCAAGGAGTAGCTCTTGTCTATACGATATTTGGCTTAAGGAACTTTATCTGTGCTCATTTCAATCTATGGTTTTATGCAGCACCCCAACTCACCTTTCCCCTTAAGCAAGCATAAGTTGCTTTTCTAAATTTGAGACCCTGTTCTGTTTTGGAATTCAGTTCCTGTGTAGCCAAGTTTACATTCTGTGTATTAGTGATATCTTATGATGTTTCTTTTTCTGTGTGACTTATTTCAGTTAGAATCATCGTACCTGAATCCACTCATTATGCTGCTACGGGCCTGATGACATAGATTTCATTGCTGAGTGATACTGCATTGTACGTAAGTACCACAAGTTCTTTATCCATTTTTCACTTTCTGTGATATTGAACTTGTATGGTAATTGAGGTTCTTGTAAACAGAGGCGTCCCAAACTTTGGGGTGGCTGTGTCTTTTTGATTTTAATTTCCCTAAGCTATAGGACCATAAGTGGAAGTGCCCTAGGCTCTGTTGCTTTGTTTTTTCGATATTTCAGGAAACACCATACACTTCTCCCGAGTGTCTGTTGGCAATTTACATCCCGCCCATCAGCATAACAAGGCTCCCAGTTCTCCATGGCCTGTCCTGCCTTTCTGGATTTTACACTTTTTTCAGATGGCCCTTTTGTCCGGGGGGAAGTGAGACTTCATTGTAGTGCAGATTTCCTTTGCAAGCTTGCTTGGTTGGCCAAAAAGGGCGTATGCGTTTTTTCCTGAATATATTCAGGAAAAAACGCATACGCCCTTTTTGGCCAAGTGCATCATTGTGGACGTTCTGCCTCTTTTCCTATGCTTTCAATGCAATTCCAGTCTACCTCCTGAAATCGGTTTCCTGCAATTCTGCCCCGCTTTCAAGTCCTCTTGGCAGCCTTACTTCAGTCTATTTTTGGACGATAGCTGTCATTTATAACTCTGCAGGTTTGTGAATTACAGTGCCCCTGAGCTCCTTTCTTCAACTCGCTTTCTTGTGAGCTGGCCGCAACACCGCAGGATGGCTTCAGGCCCTAATCTGGTTCCGGCACAGCACGCTGAGCCTTTGGTTATTTCCTCATCCTGGTGGGAAATGAGAGTTAAATTTGCCCGTCCAGACACCTCCAGCTAGTCTCTCATTGGTTCTCGCTATTCCTGTTCATCTTCCGCAGAAATTGCAAACTGGGCCAAACAGGAGGTTAAAGGCGCTGACTCTCCAAGTGGGGAGAGTGTTAGTAAAGCGTCTGGAATGTTGCACCCGAGTACCAGGGGAGAAAAACTGAGACATATTTGAACACGTCTCCCGTTCACACGGTTGATCATACTCTGGGTTCCACCTGCATGTTTTAGCTGAAGGAAGAATACTTTAAACCTGCAGAGTTGAGACCCGTGGAATGGGTACCATGCAATATGACTTCAAAGGGTCTTCATTTGCTCACCGAACCTCTCCAATCCTATCACTGCTGCGTTTATGCCCCTGTACACATGCTTGATTCTCTTTTGGAGACATAGCAATCCATAGGTTTTAAGATACTAACTAGTCAGGTACATTCTTAGGCGTTTAATATGGGGTGTTGAGTCCATTTCGTTGAGCAAGGTGTAGCTCTTGTCTATACCATATTTGGCTTAAGGAACTTTATCTGTGCTCATTTCAATCTATGGTTTTATGCAGCACCCCAACTCACCTTTCCCCTTAAGCAAGCATAAGTTGCTTTTCTAAATTTGAGACCCTGTTCTGTTTTGGAATTCAGTTCCTGTGTAGCCAAGTTTACATTCTGTGTATTAGTGATATCTTATGATGTTTCTTTTTCTGTGTGACTTATTTCAGTTAGAATCATCGTACCTGAATCCACTCATTATGCTGCTACGGGCCTGATGACATAGATTTCATTGCTGAGTGATACTGCATTGTACGTAAGTACCACAAGTTCTTTATCCATTTTTCACTTTCTGTGATATTGAACTTGTACGGTAAACGAGGTTCTTGTAAACAGAGGCGTCCCAAACTTTGGGGTGGCTGTGTCTTTTTGATTTTAATTTCCCTAAGCTATAGGACCATAAGTGGAAGTGCCCTAGGCTCTGTTGCTTTGTTTTTTAGATGTTTCAGGAAACACCATACACTTCTCCTGAGTGTCTGTTGGCAATTTACATCCCGCCCATCAGCATAACAAGGCTCCCAGTTCTCCATGGCCTGTCCTGCCTTTCTGGATTTTACACTTTTTTCAGATGGCCCTTTTGACCGGGGGGAAGTGAGACTTCATTGTAGTGCAGATTTCCTTTGCAAGCTTGCTTGGTTAGCCAAAACGGGCATATGCGTTTTTTCCTGAATATATTCAGGAAAAAACGCATACGCCCTTTTTGGCCAAGTGCATCATTGTGGACGTTCTGCCTCTTTTCCTATGCTTTCAATGCAATTCCAGTCTACCTCCTGAAATCGGTTTCCTGCAATTCTGCCCCGCTTTCAAGTCCTCTTGGCAGCCTTACCTCAGTGTATTTTTGGACGATAGCTGTCATTTATAACTCTGCAGGTTTGTGAATTACAGTGCCCCTGAGCTCCTTTCTTCAACTCGCTTTCTTGTGAGCTGGCCGCAACACCGCAGGATGGCTTCAGGCCCTAATCTGGTTCCGGCACGGCACGCTGAGCCTTTGGTTAATTCCTCTTCCTGGTGGGAAATGAGAGTTAAATTTGCCCGTCCAGACACCTCCAGCTAGTCTCTCATTGGTTCTCGCTATTCCTGTTCATCTTCCGCAGAAATTGCAAACTGGGCCAAACAGGAGGTTAAAGGGACTGACTCTCCAAGTCGGGAGAGTGTTAGTAAAGCGTCTGGAATGTTGCACCCGAGTACCAGGGTACGAAAACTGAGACATATTTGAACACGTCTCCCGATCACATGGTTGATCATACTCTAGGTTCCACATGCATGTTTTAGCTGAAGGAAGAATACCTTAAACCTGGGTAGTTGAAACCCGTGGAATGGGTACCATGCAATATGACTTCAAAGGGTCTTCATTTGCTCACCGAACCTCTCCAATCCTATCACTGCTGCGTTTATGCCCCTGTACACATGCTTGATTCTCTTTTGGAGACATAGCAATCCATAGGTTTTAAGATACTTACAAGTCAGGTACATTCTTAGGCGTTTAATATGCGGTGTTGAGTCCATTTCGTTGAGCAAGGAGTAGCTCTTGTCTATTCCATATTTGGCTTAAGGAACTTTATCTGTGCTCATTTCAATCTCTGGTTTTATGCAGCACCCCAACTCACCTTTACCCTTAAGCAAGCATAAGTTGTTTTTCTAAATTTGAGTCCCTGTTCTGTTCTGTAATTCAGTTCCTGTGTAGCCAAGTTTCCATTCCGTGTATTACTGATATCTTATGATGTTTCTTTTTCTGTGTGACTTATTTCAGTTAGAATCATCATACCTGAATCCACTCATTGTGCTGCTACGGGCCTGATGACACAGATTTCATTGCTGAGTGATATTGCTTTGTAAGTAAATATCACAACTTCCTTATCCATTTTTCACTTTCTGCGATGTTGAACTTGTACTGTAAACGAGGTTCTTGTAAACAGAGCCGTTCCAAACATTGGGGTGGCTGTGTCTTTTTGATTTTAAATTCCCTAAGCTATAGGACCATAAGTGGAAGTGCCCTAGGCTCTGTTGCTTTGTTTTTTAGATGTTTCAGGAAACACCATACACTTCTCCCGAGTGGTTGTTGGCAATTTACGTCCCGCCCATCAGCATAACAAGGCTCCCAGTTCTCCATGGCCTCTCCTGCCTTTCTGGATTTTACACTTTTTTCAGATGGCCCTTTTGACCGGGGGGAAGTGAGACTTCATTGTAGTGCAGATTTCCTTTGCAAGCTTGCTTGGTTGGCCAAAAAGGGCGTATGCGTTTTTTCCTGAATATATTCAGGAACAAACGCATACGCCCTTTTTGGCCAAGTGCATCATTGTGGACGTTCTGCCTCTTTTCCTATGCTTTCAATGCAATTCCAGTCTACCTCCTGAAATAGGTTTCCTGCAATTCTGCCCCGCTTTCAAGTCCTCTTGGCAGCCTCACTTCAGTCTATTTTTGGACAATAGCTGTGATTTATAACTCTGCAGGTTTGTGAATTACAGTGCCCCTGAGTTCCTTTCTTCAACTCGCTTTCTTGTGAGCTGGCCGCAACACCGCAGGATGGCTTCAGGCCCTAATCTGGTTCCGGTATGGCACGCTGAGCCTTTGGTTATTTCCTCTTCCTGGTGGGAAATGAGAGTTAAATTTGCCCGTCCAGACACCTCCAGCAAGCCTCTCATTGGGTCTCGCTATTCCTGTTCATCTTCCGCAGAAATTGCAAAGTGTGCTAAACAGGAGGTTAAAGGTGCTGACCTTCCAAGTGGGGAGAGTGTTAGTAAAGCGTCTGGAATGTTGCACCCGAGTACCAGGGGAGGAAAACTGAGACATATTTGAACACGTCTCCCGATCACATGGTTGATCATACTCTGGGTTCCACATGCATGTTTTAGCTGAAGGAAGAATACCTAAAACCTGGGTAGTTGAAACCTGTGGAATGGGTACCATGCAATATGACTTCAAAGGGTCTTCATTTGCTCACCGAACCTCTCCAATCCTATCACTGCTGCGTTTATGCCCCTGTACACATGCTTGATTCTCTTTCGGAGACATAGCAATCCATCGGTTTTAAGATACTTACTAGTCAGGTACATTCTTAGGCATTTAACATGCGGTGTTGAGTCCATTTCGTTGAGCAAGGAGTAGCTCTTGTCTATTCCATATTTGGCTTAAGGAACTTTATCTGTGCTCATTTCAATCTCTGGTTTTATGCAGCACCCCAACTCACCTTTCCCCTTAAGCAAGCATAAGTTGGTTTTCTAAATTTGAGACCCTTTTCTGTTTTGGAATTCAGTTCCTGTGTAACCAAGTTTACATTCTGTGTATTAGTGATATCTTATGATGTTTCTTTTTCTGTGTGACTTATTTCAGTTAGAATCATCGTACCTGAATCCACTCATTATGCTGCTACGGGCCTGATGACATAGATTTCATTGCTGAGTGATACTGCATTGTACGTAAGTACCACAAGTTCTTTATCCATTTTTCACTTTCTGTGATATTGAACTTGTATGGTAACTGAGGTTCTTGTAAACAGAGGCGTCCCAAACTTTGGGGTGGCTGTGTCTTTTTGATTTTAATTTCCCTAAGCTATAGGACCATAAGTGGAAGTGCCCTAGGCTCTGTTGCTTTGTTTTTTCGATATTTCAGGAAACACCATACACTTCTCCCGAGTGTCTGTTGGCAATTTACATCCCGCCCATCAGCATAACAAGGCTCCCAGTTCTCCATGGCCTGTCCTGCCTTTCTGGATTTTACACTTTTTTCAGATGGCCCTTTTGTCCGGGGGGAAGTGAGACTTCATTGTAGTGCAGATTTCCTTTGCAAGCTTGCTTGGTTGGCCAAAAAGGGCGTATGCGTTTTTTCCTGAATATATTCAGGAAAAAACGCATACGCCCTTTTTGGCCAAGTGCATCATTGTGGACGTTCTGCCTCTTTTCCTATGCTTTCAATGCAATTCCAGTCTACCTCCTGAAATCGGTTTCCTGCAATTCTGCCCCGCTTTCAAGTCCTCTTGGCAGCCTTACTTCAGTATATTTTTGGACGATAGCTGTCATTTATAACTCTGCAGGTTTGTGAATTACAGTGCCCCTGAGCTCCTTTCTTCAACTCGCTTTCTTTTGACCTGGCCGCAACACCGCAGGATGGCTTCAGGCCCTAATCTGGTTCCGGCACAGCACGCTGAGCCTTTGGTTATTTCCTCATCCTGGTGGGAAATGAGAGTTAAATTTGCCCGTCCAGACACCTCCAGCTAGTCTCTCATTGGTTCTCGCTATTCCTGTTCATCTTCCGCAGAAATTGCAAACTGGGCCAAACAGGAGGTTAAAGGCGCTGACTCTCCAAGTGGGGAGAGTGTTAGTAAAGCGTCTGGAATGTTGCACCCGAGTACCAGGGGAGAAAAACTGAGACATATTTGAACACGTCTCCCGTTCACACGGTTGATCATACTCTGGGTTCCACCTGCATGTTTTAGCTGAAGGAAGAATACTTTAAACCTGCAGAGTTGAGACCCGTGGAATGGGTACCATGCAATATGACTTCAAAGGGTCTTCATTTGCTCACCGAACCTCTCCAATCCTATCACTGCTGCGTTTATGCCCCTGTACACACGCTTGATTCTCTTTTGGAAACATAGCAATCCATAGGTTTTAAGATACTTACTAGTCAGGTACATTCTTAGGCGTTTAATATGCGGTGTTGAGTCCATTTCGTTGAGCAAGGAGTAGCTCTTGTCTATACCATATTTGGCTTAAGGAACTTTATCTGTGCTCATTTCAATCTATGGTTTTATGCAGCACCCCAACTCACCTTTCCCCTTAAGCAAGCATAAGTTGCTTTTCTAAATTTGAGACCCTGTTCTGTTTTGGAATTCAGTTCCTGTGTAGCCAAGTTTACATTCTGTGTATTAGTGATATCTTATGATGTTTCTTTTTCTGTGTGACTTATTTCAGTTAGAATCATCGTACCTGAATCCACTCATTATGCTGCTACGGGCCTGATGACATAGATTTCATTGCTGAGTGATACTGCATTGTACGTAAGTACCACAAGTTCTTTATCCATTTTTCACTTTCTGTGATATTGAACTTGTACGGTAAACGAGGTTCTTGTAAACAGAGGCGTCCCAAACTTTGGGGTGGCTGTGTCTTTTTGATTTTAATTTCCCTAAGCTATAGGACCATAAGTGGCAGTGCCCTAGGCTCTGTTGCTTTGTTTTTTAGATGTTTCAGGAAACACCATACACTTCTCCTGAGTGTCTGTTGGCAATTTACATCCCGCCCATCAGCATAACAAGGCTCCCAGTTCTCCATGGCCTGTCCTGCCTTTCTGGATTTTACACTTTTTTCAGATGGCCCTTTTGACCGGGGGGAAGTGAGACTTCATTGTAGTGCAGATTTCCTTTGCAAGCTTGCTTGGTTAGCCAAAACGGGCATATGCGTTTTTTCCTGAATATATTCAGGAAAAAACGCATACGCCCTTTTTGGCCAAGTGCATCATTGTGGACGTTCTGCCTCTTTTCCTATGCTTTCAATGCAATTCCAGTCTACCTCCTGAAATCGGTTTCCTGCAATTCTGCCCCGCTTTCAAGTCCTCTTGGCAGCCTTACCTCAGTGTATTTTTGGACGATAGCTGTCATTTATAACTCTGCAGGTTTGTGAATTACAGTGCCCCTGAGCTCCTTTCTTCAACTCGCTTTCTTGTGAGCTGGCCGCAACACCGCAGGATGGCTTCAGGCCCTAATCTGCTTCTGGCACGGCACGCTGAGCCTTTGGTTATTTCCTCTTCCTGGTGGGAAATGAGAGTTAAATTTGCCCGTTCAGACACCTCCAGCTAGTCTCTCATTGGTTCTCCCTATTCCTGTTCATCTTGCGCAGAAATTGCAAACTGGGCCAAACAGGAGGTTAAAGGCGCTGACTCTCCAAGTGGGGAGTGTGTTATTAAAGCGTCTGGAATGTTGCACCCGAGTACCAGGGGAGGAAAACTGAGACATATTTGAACACGTCTCCCGATCACATGGTTGATCATACTCTGGGTTCCACATGCATGTTTTAGCTGAAGGAAGAATACCTAAAACCTGGGTAGTTGAAACCCGTGGAATGGGTACCATGCAATATGACTTCAAAGGGTCTTCATTTGCTCACCGAACCTCTCCAATCCTATCACTGCTGCGTTTATGCCCCTGTACACATGCTTGATTCTCTTTCGGAGACATAGCAATCTATAGGTTTTAAGATACTTACTAGTCAGGTACATTCTTAGGCGTTTAATATGCGGTGTTGAGTCCATTTCGTTGAGCAAGGAGTAGCTCTTGTCTATTCCATATTTGGCTTAAGGAACTTTATCTGTGCTCATTTCAATCTCTGGTTTTATGCAGCACCCCAACTCACCTTTACCCTTAAGCAAGCATAAGTTGTTTTTCTAAATTTGAGACCCTGTTCTGTTCTGTAATTCAGTTCCTGTATAGCCAAGTTTCCATTCCGTGTATTACTGATATCTTATGATGTTTCTTTTTCTGTGTGACTTATTTCAGTTAGAATCATCATACCTGAATCCACTCATTGTGCTGCTAAGGGCCTGATGACACAGATTTCATTGCTGAGTGATATTGCTTTGTAAGTAAATACCACAACTTCTTTATCCATTTTTCACTTTCTGCGATGTTGAACTTGTACTGTAAACGAGGTTCTTGTAAACAGAGCCGTTCCAAACTTTGGGGTGGCTGTGTCTTTTTGATTTTAATTTCCCTAAGCTATAGGACCATAAGTGGAAGTGCCGTAGGCTCTGTTGCTTTGTTTTTTCGATATTTCAGGAAACACCATACACTTCTCCCGAGTGGTTGTTGGCAATTTACATCCCGCCCATCAGCATAACAAGGCTCCCAGTTCTCCATGGCCTGTCCTGCCTTTCTGGATTTTACACTTTTTTCAGATGGCCCTTTTGACCGGGGGGAAGTGAGACTTCATTGTAGTGCAGATTTCCTTTGCAAGCTTGCTTGGTTGGCCAAAAAGGGCTTATGCGTTTTTTCCTGAATATATTCAGGAAAAAACGCATAAGCCCTTTTTGGCCAAGTGCATCATTGTGGACGTTCTGCCTCTTTTCCTATGCTTTCAATGCAATTCCAGTCTACCTCCTGAAATCGGTTTCCTGCAATTCTGCCCCGCTTTCAAGTCCTCTTGGCAGCCTTACTTCAGTATATTTTTGGACGATAGCTGACATTTATAACTCTGCAGGTTTGTGAATTAGAGTGCCCCTGTGCTCCTTTCTTCAACTCGCTTTCTTTTGACCTGGCCGCAACACCGCAGGATGGCTTCAGGCCCTAATCTGGTTCCGGCATGGCACGCTGAGCCTTGGGTTATTTCCTCATCCTGGTGGGAAATGAGAGTTAAATTTGCCCGTCCAGACACCTCCAGCTAGTCTCTCATTGGTTCTCGCTATTCCTGTTCATCTTCCGCAGAAATTGCAAACTGGGCCAAACAGGAGGTTAAAGGCGCTGACTCTCCAAGTGGGGAGAGTGTTAGTAAAGCGTCTGGAATGTTGCACCCGAGTACCAGGGGAGAAAAACGGAGACATATTTGAACACGTCTCCCGTTCACACTGTTGATCATACTCTGGGTTCCACCTGCATGTTTTAGCTGAAGGAAGAATAGTTTAAACCTGCAGAGTTGAGACCCGTGGAATGGGTACCATGCAATATGACTTCAAAGGGTCTTCATTTGCTCACCGAACCTCTCCAATCCTATCACTGCTGCGTTTATGCCCCTGTACACACGCTTGATTCTCTTTTGGAGACATAGCAATCCATAGGTTTTAAGATACTTACTAGTCAGGTACATTCTTAGGCGTTTAATATGGGGTGTTGAGTCCATTTCGTTGAGCAAGGAGTAGCTCTTGTCTATACGATATTTGGCTTAAGGAACTTTATCTGTGCTCATTTCAATCTATGGTTTTATGCAGCACCCCAACTCACCTTTCCCCTTAAGCAAGCATAAGTTGCTTTTCTAAATTTGAGACCCTGTTCTGTTTTGGAATTCAGTTCCTGTGTAGCCAAGTTTACATTCTGTGTATTAGTGATATCTTATGATGTTTCTTTTTCTGTGTGACTTATTTCAGTTAGAATCATCGTACCTGAATCCACTCATTATGCTGCTACGGGCCTGATGACATAGATTTCATTGCTGAGTGATACTGCATTGTACGTAAGTACCACAACTTCTTTATCCATTTTTCATTTTCTGTGATATTGAACTTGTACGGTAAACGAGGTTCTTGTAAACAGAGGCGTCCCAAACTTTGGGGTGGCTGTGTCTTTTTGATTTTAATTTCCCTAAGCTATAGGACCATAAGTGGCAGTGCCCTAGGCTCTGTTGCTTTGTTTTTTAGATGTTTCAGGAAACACCATACACTTCTCCCGAGTGTCTGTTGGCAATTTACATCCCGCCCATCAGCATAACAAGGCTCCCAGTTCTCCATGGCCTGTCCTGCCTTTCTGGATTTTACACTTTTTTCAGATGGCCCTTTTGACCGGGGGGAAGTGAGACTTCATTGTAGTGCAGATTTCCTTTGCAAGCTTGCTTGGTTAGCCAAAACGGGCATATGCCTTTTTTCCTGAATATATTCAGGAAAAAACGCATACGCCCTTTTTGGCCAAGTGCATCATTGTGGACGTTCTGCCTCTTTTCCTATGCTTTCAATGCAATTCCAGTCTAACTCCTGAAATCGGTTTCCTGCAATTCTGCCCCGCTTTCAAGTCCTCTTGGCAGCCTTACCTCAGTATATTTTTGGACGATAGCTGTCATTTATAACTCTGCAGGTTTGTGAATTACAGTGCCCCTGAGCTCCTTTCTTCAACTCGCTTTCTTGTGAGCTGGCCGCAACACCGCAGGATGGCTTCAGGCCCTAATCTGGTTCCGGCACGGCACGCTGAGCCTTTGGTTATTTCCTCTTCCTGGTGGGAAATGAGAGTTAAATTTGCCCGTCCAGACACCTCCAGCTAGTCTCTCATTGGTTCTCCCTATTCCTGTTCATCTTGCGCAGAAATTGCAAACTGGGCCAAACAGGAGGTTAAAGGCGCTGACTCTCCAAGTGGGGAGAGTGTTAGTAAAGCGTCTGGAATGTTTCACCCGAGTACCAGGGGAGGAAAACTGAGACATATTTGAACACGTCTCCCGTTCACATGGTTGATCATACTTGGGTTCCACATGCATGTTTTAGCTGAAGGAAGAATACCTTAAACCTGGAGAGTTGAGACCCGTGTAATGGGTACCATGCAATATGACTTCAAAGGGTCTTCATTTGCTCACCGAACCTCTCCAATCCTATCACTGCTGCGTTTATGCCCCTGTACACACGCTTGATTCTCTTTTGGAGACCTAGCAATCCATAGGTTTTAAGATACTTACTAGTCAGGTACGTTCTTAGGCGTTTAATATGCGGTGTTGAGTCCATTTCATTGAGCAAGGAGTAGCTCTTGTCTATTCCATATTTGGCTTAAGGAACTTTATCTGTGCTCATTTCAATCTCTGGTTTTATGCAGCACCCCAACTCACCTTTACCCTTAAGCAAGCATAAGTTGGTTTTCTAAATTTGAAACCCTGTTCTGTTCTGTAATTCAGTTCCTGTGTAGCCAAGTTTCCATTCCGTGTATTACTGATATCTTATGATGTTTCTTTTTCTGTGTGACTTATTTCAGTTAGAATCATCGTACCTGAATCCACTCATTATGCTGCTACGGGCCTGATGACATAGATTTCATTGCTGAGTGATACTGCATTGTACGTAAGTACCACAAGTTCTTTATCCATTTTTCACTTCCTGTGATATTGAACTTGTACGGTAAACGAGGTTCTTGTAAACGGAGGCATCCCAAACTTTGGGGTGGCTGTGTCTTTTTGATTTTAATTTCCCTAAGCTATAGGACCATAAGTGGAAGTGCCCTAGGCTCTGTTGCTTTGTTTTTTAGATGTTTCAGGAAACACCATACACTTCTCCCGAGTTTCTGTTGGCAATTTACATCCCGCCCATCAGTATAACAAGGCTCCCAGTTCTCCATGGCCTGTCCTGCCTTTCTGGATTTTACACTTTTTTCAGATGGCCCTTTTGACCGGGGGGAAGTGAGACTTTATTGTAGTGCAGATTTCCTTTGCAAGCTTGCTTGGTTGGCCAAAAAGGGCGTATGCGTGTTTTCCTGAATATATTCAGGAAAACACGCATACGCCCTTTTTGGCCAAGTGCATCACTGTGGACGTTCTGCCTCTTTTCCTATGCTTGAAATGCAATTCCTGTCTACCTCCTGAAATCGGTTTCCTGCAATTCTGCCCCGCTTTCAAGTCCTCTTGGCAGCCTTACTTCAGTATATTTTTGGACGATAGCTGTCATTTATAAGTCTGCAGGTTTGTGAATTACAGTGCCCCTGAGCTCCTTTCTTCAACTCGCTTTCTTGTGAGCTGGCCGCAACACCGCAGGATGGCTTCAGGCCCTAATCTGGTTCCGGCACGGCACGCTGAGCCTTTGGTTAATTCCTCTTCCTGGTGGGAAATGAGAGTTAAATTTGCCCGTCCAGACACCTCCAGCTAGCCTCTCATTGGTTCTCGCTATTCCTGTTCATCTTCCGCAGAAATTGCAAACTGTGCCAAACAGGAGGTTAAAGGCGCTGACTCTCCAAGTCGGGAGAGTGTTAGTAAAGCGTCTGGAATGTTGCACCCGAGTACCAGGGTACGAAAACTGAGACATATTTGAACACGTCTCCCGATCACATGGTTGATCATACTCTGGGTTCCACATGCATGTTTTAGCTGAAGGAAGAATACCTAAAACCTGGGTAGTTGAAACCCGTGGAATGGGTACCATGCAATATGACTTCAAAGGGTCTTCATTTGCTCACCGAACCTCTCCAATCCTATCACTGCTGCGTTTATGCCCCTGTACACATGCTTGATTCTCTTTTGGAGACATAGCAATCCATAGGTTTTACGATACTTACTAGTCAGGTACATTCTTAGGCGTTTAATATGCGGTGTTGAGTCCATTTCGTTGAGCAAGGAGTAGCTCTTGTCTATTCCATATTTGGCTTAAGGAACTTTATCTGTGCTCATTTCAATCTCTGGTTTTATGCAGCACCCCAACTCACCTTTACCCTTAAGCAAGCATAAGTTGTTTTTCTAAATTTGAAACCCTGTTCTGTTCTGTAATTCAGTTCCTGTGTAGCCAAGTTTCCATTCCGTGTATTACTGATATCTTATGATGTTTCTTTTTCTGTGTGACTTATTTCAATTAGAATCATCGTACCTGAATCCACTCATTGTGCTGCTAAGGGCCTGATGACACAGATTTCATTGCTGAGTGATATTGCTTTGTAAGTCAATACCACAACTTCTTTATCCATTTTTCACTTTCTGTGATGTTGAACTTGTACTGTAAACGAGGTTCTTGTAAACAGAGCCGTTCCAAACTTTGGGGTGGCTGTGTCTTTTTGATTTTAATTTCCCTAAGCTATAGGACCATAAGTGGAAGTTCCCTAGTTTCTGTTGCTTTGTTTTTTAGATGTTTCACGAAACACCATACACTTCTCCCGAGTGGTTGTTGGCAATTTACATCCCGCCCATCAGCATAACAAGGCTCCCAGTTCTCCATGGCCTGACCTGCCTTTCTGGATTTTACACTTTTTTCAGATGGCCCTTTTGACCGGGGGGAAGTGAGACTTCATTGTAGTGCAGATTTCCTTTGCAAGCTTGCTTGGTTGGCCAAAAAGGGCGTATGCGTTTTTTCCTGAATATATTCAGGAAAAAACGCATACGCCCTTTTTGGCCAAGTGCATCATTGTGGACGTTCTGCCTCTTTTCCTATGCTTTCAATGCAATTCCAGTCTACCTCCTGAAATCGGTTTCCTGCAATTCTGCCCCGCTTTCAAGTCCTCTTGGCAGCCTTACTTCAGTCTATTTTTGGACGATAGCTGTCATTTATAACTCTGCAGGTTTGTGAATTACAGTGCCCCTGAGCTCCTTTCTTCAACTCGCTTTCTTGTGACCTGGCCGCAACACCGCAGGATGTCTTCAGGCCCTATTCTTGTTCCGGCCCGGCATGCTGAGCCTTTGGTTAATTCCTCTTCCTGGTGGGAAATGAGAGTTAAATTTGCCCGTCCAGACACCTCCAGCTAGCCTCTCATTGGTTCTCGCTATTCCTGTTCATCTTCCGCAGAAATTGCAAACTGGGCCAAACAGGAGGTTAAAGGGACTGACTCTCCAAGTGGGGAGAGTGTTAGTAAAGCGTCTGGAATGTTGCACCCGAGTACCAGGGGAGGAAAACTGAGACATATTTGAACACGTCTCCCGTTCACACCGTTGATCATACTCTGGGTTACACATGCATGTTTTAGCTGAAGAAGAATACCTTAAACCTGGAGAGTTGAGACCTGTGTAATGGGTACCATGCAATATGACTTCAAAGGGTCTTCATTTGCTCACTGAACCTCTCCAATCCTATCACTGCTGCGTTTATGCCCCTGTACACACGCTTGATTCTCTTTTGGAGACATAGCAATCCATAGGTTTTAAGATACTTACTAGTCAGGTACATTCTTAGGCGTTTAATATGGGGTGTTGAGTCCATTTCGTTGAGCAAGGAGTAGCTCTTGTCTATACCATATTTGGCTTAAGGAACTTTATCTGTGCTCATTTCAATCTATGGTTTTATGCAGCACCCCAACTCACCTTTCCCCTTAAGCAAGCATAAGTTGCTTTTCTAAATTTGAGACCCTGTTCTGTTTTGGAATTCAGTTCCTGTGTAGCCAAGTTTACATTCTGTGTATTAGTGATATCTTATGATGTTTCTTTTTCTGTGTGACTTATTTCAGTTAGAATCATCGTACCTGAATCCACTCATTATGCTGCTACGGGCCTGATGACATAGATTTCATTGCTGAGTGATACTGCATTGTACGTAAGTACCACAACTTCTTTATCCATTTTTCACTTTCTGTGATATTGAACTTGTACGGTAAACGAGGTTCTTGTAAACAGAGGCGTCCCAAACTTTGGGGTGGCTGTGTCTTTTTGATTTTAATTTCCCTATGCTATAGGACCTTAAGTGGCAGTGCCCTAGGCTCTGTTGCTTTGTTTTTTAGATGTTTCAGGAAACACCATACACTTCTCCCGAGTGTCTGTTGGCAATTTACATCCCGCCCATCAGCATAACAAGGCTCCCAGTTCTCCATGGCCTGTCCTGCCTTTCTGGATTTTACACTTTTTTCAGATGGCCCTTTTGACCGGGGGGAAGTGAGACTTCATTGTAGTGCAGATTTCCTTTGCAAGCTTGCTTGGTTAGCCAAAACGGGCATATGCCTTTTTTCCTGAATATATTCAGGAAAAAACGCATATGCCCTTTTTGGCCAAGTGCATCATTGTGGACGTTCTGCCTCTTTTCCTATGCTTTCAATGCAATTCCAGTCTAACTCCTGAAATCGGTTTCCTGCAATTCTGCCCCGCTTTCAAGTCCTCTTGGCAGCCTTACCTCAGTATATTTTTGGACGATAGCTGTCATTTATAACTCTGCAGGTTTGTGAATTACAGTGCCCCTGAGCTCCTTTCTTCAACTCGCTTTCTTGTGAGCTGGCCGCAACACCGCAGGATGGCTTCAGGCCCTAATCTGGTTCCGGCACGGCACGCTGAGCCTTTGGTTATTTCCTCTTCCTGGTGGGAAATGAGAGTTAAATTTGCCCGTCCAGACACCTCCAGCTAGTCTCTCATTGGTTCTCCCTATTCCTGTTCATCTTGCGCAGAAATTGCAAACTGGGCCAAACAGGAGGTTAAAGGCGCTGACTCTCCAAGTGGGGAGAGTGTTAGTAAAGCGTCTGGAATGTTTCACCCGAGTACCAGGGGAGGAAAACTGAGACATATTTGATCACGTCTCCCGTTCACATGGTTGATCATACTTGGGTTCCACATGCATGTTTTAGCTGAAGGAAGAATACCTTAAACCTGGAGAGTTGAGACCCGTGTAATGGGTACCATGCAATATGACTTCAAAGGGTCTTCATTTGCTCACCGAACCTCTCCAATCCTATCACTGCTGCGTTTATTCCCCTGTACACATGCTTGATTCTCTTTCGGAGACATAGCAATCTATAGGTTTTAAGATACTTACTAGTCAGGTACATTCTTAGGCGTTTAATATGCGGTGTTGAGTCCATTTCGTTGAGCAAGGAGTAGCTCTTGTCTATTCCATATTTGGCTTAAGGAACTTTATCTGTGCTCATTTCAATCTCTGGTTTTATGCAGCACCCCAACTCACCTTTCCCCTTAAGCAAGCATAAGTTGGTTTTCTAAATTTGAGACCCTGTTCTGTTCTGTAATTCAGTTCCTGTGTAGCCAAGTTTCCATTCCGTGTATTACTGATATCTTATGATGTTTCTTTTTCTGTGTGACTTACTTCAGTTAGAATCATCGTACCTGAATCCACTCATTGTGCTTCTACGGGCCTGATGACACAGATTTCATTGCTGAGTGATATTGCTTTGTAAGTAAATACCACAACTTCTTTATCCATTTTTCACTTTCTGCGATGTTGAACTTGTACTGTAAACGAGGTTCTTGTAAACAGAGCTGTTCCAAATTTGGGGTGGCTGTGTCTTTTTGATTTTAATTTCCCTAAGCTATAGGACCATAAGTGGAAGTGCCCTAGGTTCTGTTGCTTTGTTTTTTAGATGTTTCAGGAAACACCATACACTTCTCCGGAGTGGTTGTTGGCAATTTACATCCCGCCCATCAGCATAACAAGGCTCCCAGTTCTCCATGGCCTGTCCTGCCTTTCTGGATTTTACACTTTTTTCAGATGGCCCTTTTGACCGGGGGGAAGTGAGACTTCATTGTAATGCAGATTTCCTTTGCAAGCTTGCTTGGTTGGCCAAAAAGGGCGTATGCGTTTTTTCCTGAATATATTCAGGAAAAAACGCATACGCCCTTTTTGGCCAAGTGCATCATTGTGGACGTTCTGCCTCTTTTCCTATGCTTTCAATGCAATTCCAGTCTACCTCCTGAAATCGGTTTCCTGCAATTCTGCCCCGCTTTCAAGTCCTCTTGGGAGCCTTACTTCAGTATATTTTTGGACGATAGCTGTCATTTATAACTCTGCAGGTTTGTGAATTACAGTGCCCCTGAGCTCCTTTCTTCAACTCGCTTTCTTGTGACCTGGCCGCAACACCGCAGGATGGCTTCAGGCCCTAATCTGGTTCTGGCACGGCACGCTGAACCTTTGGTTATTTCCTCCTCCTGGTGGGAAATGAGAGTTAAATTTGCCCGTCCAGACACCTACAGCTAGCCTCTCATTGGTTCTCGCTATTCCTGTTCATCTTCCGCAGAAATTGCAAACTGGGCCAAACAGGAGGTTAAAGGCGCTGACTCTCCAAGTGGGGAGAGTGTTAGTAAAGCGTCTGGAATGTTGCACCCGAGTACCAGGGGAGGAAAACTGAGACATATTTGAACACGTCTCTCGATCGCATGGTTGATCATACTCTGGGTTCCACATGCATGTTTTAGCTGAAGGAAGAATACCTAAAACCTGGGTAGTTGAAACCCGTGGAATGGGTACCATGCAATATGACTTCAAAGGGTCTTCATTTGCTCACCGAACCTCTCCAATCCTATCACTGCTGCGTTTATGCCCCTGTACACATGCTTGATTCTCTTTCGGAGACATAGCAATCTATAGGTTTTAAGATACTTACTAGTCAGGTACATTCTTAGGCGTTTAATATGCGGTGTTGAGTCCATTTCGTTGAGCAAGGAGTAGCTCTTGTCTATTCCATATTTGGCTTAAGGAACTTTATCTGTGCTCATTTCAATCTCTGGTTTTATGCAGCACCCCAACTCACCTTTACCCTTAAGCAAGCATAAGTTGGTTTTCTAAATTTGAAACCCTGTTCTGTTCTGTAATTCAGTTCCTGTGTAGCCAAGTTTCCATTCCGTGTATTACTGATATCTTATGATGTTTCTTTTTCTGTGTGACTTATTTCAGTTAGAATCATCGTACCTGAATCCACTCATTATGCTGCTACGGGCCTGATGACATAGATTTCATTGCTGAGTGATACTGCATTGTACGTAAGTACCACAAGTTCTTTATCCATTTTTCACTTCCTGTGATATTGAACTTGTACGGTAAACGAGGTTCTTGTAAACGGAGGCGTCCCAAACTTTGGGGTGGCTGTGTCTTTTTGATTTTAATTTCCCTAAGCTATAGGACCATAAGTGGAAGTGCCCTAGGCTCTGTTGCTTTGTTTTTTAGATGTTTCAGGAAACACCATACACTTCTCCCGAGTTTCTGTTGGCAATTTACATCCCACCCATCAGCATAACAAGGCTCCCAGTTCTCCATGGCCTGTCCTGCCTTTCTGGATTTTACACTTTTTTCAGATGGCCCTTTTGACCGGGGGGAAGTGAGACTTTATTGTAGTGCAGATTTCCTTTGCAAGCTTGCTTGGTTGGCCAAAAAGGGCGTATGCGTGTTTTCCTGAATATATTCAGGAAAACACGCATACGCCCTTTTTGGCCAAGTGCATCACTGTGGACGTTCTGCCTCTTTTCCTATGCTTGAAATGCAATTCCTGTCTACCTCCTGAAATCGGTTTCCTGCAATTCTGCCCCGCTTTCAAGTCCTCTTGGCAGCCTTACTTCAGTATATTTTTGGACGATAGCTGTCATTTATAAGTCTGCAGGTTTGTGAATTACAGTGCCCCTGAGCTCCTTTCTTCAACTCGCTTTCTTGTGAGCTGGCTGCAACACCGCAGGATGGCTTCAGGCCCTAATCTGGTTCCGGCACGGCACGCTGAGCCTTTGGTTAATTCCTCTTCCTGGTGGGAAATGAGAGTTAAATTTGCCCGTCCAGACACCTCCAGCTAGCCTCTCATTGGTTCTCGCTATTCCTGTTCATCTTCCGCAGAAATTGCAAACTGTGCCAAACAGGAGGTTAAAGGCGCTGACTCTCCAAGTCGGGAGAGTGTTAGTAAAGCGTCTGGAATGTTGCACCCGAGTACCAGGGTACGAAAACTGAGACATATTTGAACACGTCTCCCGATCACATGGTTGATCATACTCTGGGTTCCACATGCATGTTTTAGCTGAAGGAAGAATACCTAAAACCTGGGTAGTTGAAACCCGTGGAATGGGTACCATGCAATATGACTTCAAAGGGTCTTCATTTGCTCACCGAACCTCTCCAATCCTATCACTGCTGCGTTTATGCCCCTGTACACATGCTTGATTCTCTTTCGGAGACATAGCAATCTATAGGTTTTAAGATACTTACTAGTCAGGTACATACTTAGGCGTTTAATATGCAGTGTTGAGTCCATTTCGTTGAGCAAGGAGTAGCTCTTGTCTATTCCATATTTGGCTTAAGGAACTTTATCTGTGCTCATTTCAATCTCTGGTTTTATGCAGCACCCCAACTCACCTTTACCCTTAAGCAAGCATAAGTTGGTTTTCTAAATTTGAAACCCTGTTCTGTTCTGTAATTCAGTTCCTGTGTAGCCAAGTTTCCATTCCGTGTATTACTGATATCTTATGATGTTTCTTTTTCTGTGTGACTTATTTCAGTTAGAATCATCGTACCTGAATCCACTCATTATGCTGCTACGGGCCTGATGACATAGATTTCATTGCTGAGTGATACTGCATTGTACGTAAGTACCACAAGTTCTTTATCCATTTTTCACTTCCTGTGATATTGAACTTGTACGGTAAACGAGGTTCTTGTAAACGGAGGCATCCCAAACTTTGGGGTGGCTGTGTCTTTTTGATTTTAATTTCCCTAAGCTATAGGACCATAAGTGGAAGTGCCCTAGGCTCTGTTGCTTTGTTTTTTAGATGTTTCAGGAAACACCATACACTTCTCCCGAGTTTCTGTTGGCAATTTACATCCCGCCCATCAGCATAACAAGGCTCCCAGTTCTCCATGGCCTGTCCTGCCTTTCTGGATTTTACACTTTTTTCAGATGGCCCTTTTGACCGGGGGGAAGTGAGACTTTATTGTAGTGCAGATTTCCTTTGCAAGCTTGCTTGGTTGGCCAAAAAGTGCGTATGCGTGTTTTCCTGAATATATTCAGGAAAACACGCATACGCCCTTTTTGGCCAAGTGCATCACTGTGGACGTTCTGCCTCTTTTCCTATGCTTGAAATGCAATTCCTGTCTACCTCCTGAAATCGGCTTCCTGCAATTCTGCCCCGCTTTCAAGTCCTCTTGGCAGCCTTACTTCAGTATATTTTTGGACGATAGCTGTCATTTATAAGTCTGCAGGTTTGTGAATTACAGTGCCCCTGAGCTCCTTTCTTCAACTCGCTTTCTTGTGAGTTGGCCGCAACACCGCAGGATGGCTTCAGGCCCTAATCTGGTTCCGGCACGGCACGCTGAGCCTTTGGTTAATTCCTCTTCCTGGTGGGAAATGAGAGTTAAATTTGCCCGTCCAGACACCTCCAGCTAGCCTCTCATTGGTTCTCGCTATTCCTGTTCATCTTCCGCAGAAATTGCAAACTGTGCCAAACAGGAGGTTAAAGGCGCTGACTCTCCAAGTCGGGAGAGTGTTAGTAAAGCGTCTGGAATGTTGCACCCGAGTACCAGGGTACGAAAACTGAGACATATTTGAACACGTCTCCCGATCACATGGTTGATCATACTCTGGGTTCCACATGCATGTTTTAGCTGAAGGAAGAATACCTAAAACCTGGGTAGTTGAAACCCGTGGAATGGGTACCATGCAATATGACTTCAAAGGGTCTTCATTTGCTCACCGAACCTCTCCAATCCTATCACTGCTGCGTTTATGCCCCTGTACACATGCTTGATTCTCTTTCGGAGACATAGCAATCTATAGGTTTTAAGATACTTACTAGTCAGGTACATTCTTAGGCGTTTAATATGCAGTGTTGTGTCCATTTCGTTGAGCAAGGAGTAGCTCTTGTCTATTCCATATTTGGCTTAAGGAACTTTATCTGTGCTCATTTCAATCTCTGGTTTTATGCAGCACCCCAACTCACCTTTACCCTTAAGCAAGCATAAGTTGTTTTTCTAAATTTGAAACCCTGTTCTGTTCTGTAATTCAGTTCCTGTGTAGCCAAGTTTCCATTCCGTGTATTACTGATATCTTATGATGTTTCTTTTTCTGTGTGACTTATTTCAATTAGAATCATCGTACCTGAATCCACTCATTGTGCTGCTAAGGGCCTGATGACACAGATTTCATTGCTGAGTGATATTGCTTTGTAAGTAAATACCACAACTTCTTTATCCATTTTTCACTTTCTGTGATGTTGAACTTGTACTGTAAACGAGGTTCTTGTAAACAGAGCCGTTCCAAACTTTGGGGTGGCTGTGTCTTTTTGATTTTAATTTCCCTAAGCTATAGGACCATAAGTGGAAGTGCCCTAGGTTCTGTTGCTTTGTTTTTTAGATGTTTCAGGAAACACCATACACTTCTCCCGAGTGGTTGTTGGCAATTTACATCCCGCCCATCAGCATAACAAGGCTCCCAGTTCTCCATGGCCTGACCTGCCTTTCTGGATTTTACACTTTTTTCAGATGGCCCTTTTGACCGGGGGGAAGTGAGACTTCATTGTAGTGCAGATTTCCTTTGCAAGCTTGCTTGGTTGGCCAAAAAGGGCGTATGCGTTTTTTCCTGAATATATTCAGGAAAAAACGCATACGCCCTTTTTGGCCAAGTGCATCATTGTGGACGTTCTGCCTCTTTTCCTATGCTTTCAATGCAATTCCAGTCTACCTCCTGAAATCGGTTTCCTGCAATTCTGCCCCGCTTTCAAGTCCTCTTGGCAGCCTTACTTCAGTCTATTTTTGGACGATAGCTGTCATTTATAACTCTGCAGGTTTGTGAATTACAGTGCCCCTGAGCTCCTTTCTTCAACTCGCTTTCTTGTGACCTGGCCGCAACACCGCAGGATGTCTTCAGGCCCTATTCTTGTTCCGGCCCGGCATGCTGAGCCTTTGGTTAATTCCTCTTCCTGGTGGGAAATGAGAGTTAAATTTGCCCGTCCAGACACCTCCAGCTAGCCTCTCATTGGTTCTCGCTATTCCTGTTCATCTTCCGCAGAAATTGCAAACTGGGCCAAACAGGAGGTTAAAGGGACTGACTCTCCAAGTGGGGAGAGTGTTAGTAAAGCGTCTGGAATGTTGCACCCGAGTACCAGGGGAGGAAAACTGAGACATATTTGAACACGTCTCCCGTTCACACCGTTGATCATACTCTGGGTTACACATGCATGTTTTAGCTGAAGGAAGAATACCTTAAACCTGGAGAGTTGAGACCTGTGTAATGGGTACCATGCAATATGACTTCAAAGGGTCTTCATTTGCTCACTGAACCTCTCCAATCCTATCACTTCTGCGTTTATGCCCCTGTACACACGCTTGATTCTCTTTTGGAGACATAGCAATCCATAGGTTTTAAGATACTTACTAGTCAGGTACATTCTTAGGCGTTTAATATGGGGTGTTGAGTCCATTTCGTTGAGCAAGGAGTAGCTCTTGTCTATACCATATTTGGCTTAAGGAACTTTATCTGTGCTCATTTCAATCTATGGTTTTATGCAGCACCCCAACTCACCTTTCCCCTTAAGCAAGCATAAGTTGCTTTTCTAAATTTGAGACCCTGTTCTGTTTTGGAATTCAGTTCCTGTGTAGCCAAGTTTACATTCTGTGTATTAGTGATATCTTATGATGTTTCTTTTTCTGTGTGACTTATTTCAGTTAGAATCATCGTACCTGAATCCACTCATTATGCTGCTACGGGCCTGATGACATAGATTTCATTGCTGAGTGATACTGCATTGTACGTAAGTACCACAACTTCTTTATCCATTTTTCACTTTCTGTGATATTGAACTTGTACGGTAAACGAGGTTCTTGTAAACAGAGGCGTCCCAAACTTTGGGGTGGCTGTGTCTTTTTGATTTTAATTTCCCTATGCTATAGGACCTTAAGTGGCAGTGCCCTAGGCTCTGTTGCTTTGTTTTTTAGATGTTTCAGGAAACACCATACACTTCTCCCGAGTGTCTGTTGGCAATTTACATCCCGCCCATCAGCATAACAAGGCTCCCAGTTCTCCATGGCCTGTCCTGCCTTTCTGGATTTTACACTTTTTTCAGATGGCCCTTTTGACCGGGGGGAAGTGAGACTTCATTGTAGTGCAGATTTCCTTTGCAAGCTTGCTTGGTTAGCCAAAACGGGCATATGCCTTTTTTCCTGAATATATTCAGGAAAAAACGCATACGCCCTTTTTGGCCAAGTGCATCATTGTGGACGTTCTGCCTCTTTTCCTATGCTTTCAATGCAATTCCAGTCTACCTCCTGAAATCGGTTTCCTGCAATTCTGCCCCGCTTTCAAGTCCTCTTGGCAGCCTTACCTCAGTATATTTTTGGACGATAGCTGTCATTTATAACTCTGCAGGTTTGTGAATTACAGTGCCCCTGAGCTCCTTTCTTCAACTCGCTTTCTTGTGAGCTGGCCGCAACACTGCAGGATGGTTTCAGGCCCTAATCTGGTTCCGGCACGGCACGCTGAGCCTTTGGTTATTTCCTCTTCCTGGTGGGAAATGAGAGTTAAATTTGCCCGTCCAGACACCTCCAGCTAGTCTCTCATTGGTTCTCCCTATTCCTGTTCATCTTGCGCAGAAATTGCAAACTGGGCCAAACAGGAGGTTAAAGGCGCTGACTCTCCAACTGGGGAGAGTGTTAGTAAAGCGTCTGGAATGTTTCACCCGAGTACCAGGGGAGGAAAACTGAGACATATTTGAACACGTCTCCCGTTCACATGGTTGATCATACTTGGGTTCCACATGCATGTTTTAGCTGAAGGAAGAATACCTTAAACCTGGAGAGTTGAGACCCGTGTAATGGGTACCATGCAATATGACTTCAAAGGGTCTTCATTTGCTCACCGAACCTCTCCAATCCTATCACTGCTGCGTTTATTCCCCTGTACACATGCTTGATTCTCTTTCGGAGACATAGCAATCTATAGGTTTTAAGATACTTACTAGTCAGGTACATTCTTAGGCGTTTAATATGCGGTGTTGAGTCCATTTCGTTGAGCAAGGAGTAGCTCTTGTCTATTCCATATTTGGCTTAAGGAACTTTATCTGTGCTCATTTCAATCTCTGGTTTTATGCAGCACCCCAACTCACCTTTCCCCTTAAGCAAGCATAAGTTGGTTTTCTAAATTTGAGACCCTGTTCTGTTCTGTAATTCAGTTCCTGTGTAGCCAAGTTTCCATTCCGTGTATTACTGATATCTTATGATGTTTCTTTTTCTGTGTGACTTACTTCAGTTAGAATCATCGTACCTGAATCCACTCATTGTGCTTCTACGGGCCTGATGACACAGATTTCATTGCTGAGTGATATTGCTTTGTAAGTAAATACCACAACTTCTTTATCCATTTTTCACTTTCTGCGATGTTGAACTTGTACTGTAAACGAGGTTCTTGTAAACAGAGCTGTTCCAAATTTGGGGTGGCTGTGTCTTTTTGATTTTAATTTCCCTAAGCTATAGGACCATAAGTGGAAGTGCCCTAGGTTCTGTTGCTTTGTTTTTTAGATGTTTCAGGAAACACCATACACTTCTCCGGAGTGGTTGTTGGCAATTTACATCCCGCCCATCAGCATAACAAGGCTCCCAGTTCTCCATGGCCTGTCCTGCCTTTCTGGATTTTACACTTTTTTCAGATGGCCCTTTTGACCGGGGGGAAGTGAGACTTCATTGTAGTGCAGATTTCCTTTGCAAGCTTGCTTGGTTGGCCAAAAAGGGCGTATGCGTTTTTTCCTGAATATATTCAGGAAAAAACGCATACGCCCTTTTTGGCCAAGTGCATCATTGTGGACGTTCTGCCTCTTTTCCTATGCTTTCAATGCAATTCCAGTCTACCTCCTGAAATCGGTTTCCTGCAATTCTGCCCCGCTTTCAAGTCCTCTTGGGAGCCTTACTTCAGTATATTTTTGGACGATAGCTGTCATTTATAACTCTGCAGGTTTGTGAATTACAGTGCCCCTGAGCTCCTTTCTTCAACTCGCTTTCTTGTGAGCTGGCCGCAACACCGCATGATGGCTTCAGGCCCTAATCTGGTTCTGGCACGGCACGCTGAACCTTTGGTTATTTCCTCCTCCTGGTGGGAAATGAGAGTTAAATTTGCCCGTCCAGACACCTCCAGCTAGCCTCTCATTGGTTCTCGCTATTCCTGTTCATCTTCCGCAGAAATTGCAAACTGGGCCAAACAGGAGGTTAAAGGCGCTGACTCTCCAAGTGGGGAGAGTGTTAGTAAAGCGTCTGGAATGTTGCACCCGAGTACCAGGGGAGGAAAACTGAGACATATTTGAACACGTCTCTCGATCGCATGGTTGATCATACTCTGGGTTCCACATGCATGTTTTAGCTGAAGGAAGAATACCTAAAACCTGGGTAGTTGAAACCCGTGGAATGGGTACCATGCAATATGACTTCAAAGGGTCTTCATTTGCTCACCGAACCTCTCCAATCCTATCACTGGTGCGTTTATGCCCCTGTACACATGCTTGATTCTCTTTCGGAGACATAGCAATCTATAGGTTTTAAGATACTTACTAGTCAGGTACATTCTTAGGCGTTTAATATGCGGTGTTGAGTCCATTTCGTTGAGCAAGGAGTAGCTCTTGTCTATTCCATATTTGGCTTAAGGAACTTTATCTGTGCTCATTTCAATCTCTGGTTTTATGCAGCACCCCAACTCACCTTTACCCTTAAGCAAGCATAAGTTGGTTTTCTAAATTTGAAACCCTGTTCTGTTCTGTAATTCAGTTCCTGTGTAGCCAAGTTTCCATTCCGTGTATTACTGATATCTTATGATGTTTCTTTTTCTGTGTGACTTATTTCAGTTAGAATCATCGTACCTGAATCCACTCATTATGCTGCTACGGGCCTGATGACATAGATTTCATTGCTGAGTGATACTGCATTGTACGTAAGTACCACAAGTTCTTTATCCATTTTTCACTTCCTGTGATATTGAACTTGTACGGTAAACGAGGTTCTTGTAAACGGAGGCGTCCCAAACTTTGGGGTGGCTGTGTCTTTTTGATTTTAATTTCCCTAAGCTATAGGACCATAAGTGGAAGTGCCCTAGGCTCTGTTGCTTTGTTTTTTAGATGTTTCAGGAAACACCATACACTTCTCCCGAGTTTCTGTTGGCAATTTACATCCCACCCATCAGCATAACAAGGCTCCCAGTTCTCCATGGCCTGTCCTGCCTTTCTGGATTTTACACTTTTTTCAGATGGCCCTTTTGACCGGGGGGAAGTGAGACTTTATTGTAGTGCAGATTTCCTTTGCAAGCTTGCTTGGTTGGCCAAAAAGGGCGTATGCGTGTTTTCCTGAATATATTCAGGAAAACACGCATACGCCCTTTTTGGCCAAGTGCATCACTGTGGACGTTCTGCCTCTTTTCCTATGCTTGAAATGCAATTCCTGTCTACCTCCTGAAATCGGTTTCCTGCAATTCTGCCCCGCTTTCAAGTCCTCTTGGCAGCCTTACTTCAGTATATTTTTGGACGATAGCTGTCATTTATAAGTCTGCAGGTTTGTGAATTACAGTGCCCCTGAGCTCCTTTCTTCAACTCGCTTTCTTGTGAGCTGGCCGCAACACCGCAGGATGGCTTCAGGCCCTAATCTGGTTCCGGCACGGCACGCTGAGCCTTTGGTTAATTCCTCTTCCTGGTGGGAAATGAGAGTTAAATTTGCCCGTCCAGACACCTCCAGCTAGCCTCTCATTGGTTCTCGCTATTCCTGTTCATCTTCCGCAGAAATTGCAAACTGTGCCAAACAGGAGGTTAAAGGCGCTGACTCTCCAAGTCGGGAGAGTGTTAGTAAAGCGTCTGGAATGTTGCACCCGAGTACCAGGGTACGAAAACTGAGACATATTTGAACACGTCTCCCGATCACATGGTTGATCATACTCTGGGTTCCACATGCATGTTTTAGCTGAAGGAAGAATACCTAAAACCTGGGTAGTTGAAACCCGTGGAATGGGTACCATGCAATATGACTTCAAAGGGTCTTCATTTGCTCACCGAACCTCTCCAATCCTATCACTGCTGCGTTTATGCCCCTGTACACATGCTTGATTCTCTTTCGGAGACATAGCAATCTATAGGTTTTAAGATACTTACTAGTCAGGTACATTCTTAGGCGTTTAATATGCAGTGTTGAGTCCATTTCGTTGAGCAAGGAGTAGCTCTTGTCTATTCCATATTTGGCTTAAGGAACTTTATCTGTGCTCATTTCAATCTCTGGTTTTATGCAGCACCCCAACTCACCTTTCCCCTTAAGCAAGCATAAGTTGGTTTTCTAAATTTGAAACCCTGTTCTGTTCTGTAATTCAGTTCCTGTGTAGCCAAGTTTCCATTCCGTGTATTAGTGATATCTTATGATGTTTCTTTTTCTGTGTGACTTATTTCAATTAGAATCATCGTACCTGAATCCACTCATTGTGCTGCTAAGGGCCTGATGACACAGATTTCATTGCTGAGTGATATTGCTTTGTAAGTCAATACCACAACTTCTTTATCCATTTTTCACTTTCTGTGATGTTGAACTTGTACTGTAAACGAGGTTCTTGTAAACAGAGCCGTTCCAAACTTTGGGGTGGCTGTGTCTTTTTGATTTTAATTTCCCTAAGCTATAGGACCATAAGTGGAAGTGCCCTAGGTTCTGTTGCTTTGTTTTTTAGATGTTTCAGGAAACACCATACACTTCTCCGGAGTGGTTGTTGGCAATTTACATCCCGCCCATCAGCATAACAAGGCTCCCAGTTCTCCATGGCCTGACCTGCCTTTCTGGATTTTACACTTTTTTCAGATGGCCCTTTTGACCGGGGGGAAGTGAGACTTCATTGTAGTGCAGATTTCCTTTGCAAGCTTGCTTGGTTGGCCAAAAAGGGCGTATGCGTTTTTTCCTGAATATATTCAGGAAAAAACGCATACGCCCTTTTTGGCCAAGTGCATCATTGTGGACGTTCTGCCTCTTTTCCTATGCTTTCAATGCAATTCCAGTCTACCTCCTGAAATCGGTTTCCTGCAGTTCTGCCCCGCTTTCAAGTCCTCTTGGCAGCCTTACTTCAGTCTATTTTTGGACGATAGCTGACATTTATAACTCTGCAGGTTTGTGAATTACAGTGCCCCTGAGCTCCTTTCTTCAACTCGCTTTCTTGTGACCTGGCCGCAACACCGCAGGATGTCTTCAGGCCCTATTCTTGTTCCGGCCCGGCATGCTGAGCCTTTGATTAATTCCTCTTCCTGGTGGGAAATGAGAGTTAAATTTGCCCGTCCAGACACCTCCAGCTAGCCTCTCATTGGTTCTCGCTATTCCTGTTCATCTTCCGCAGAAATTGCAAACTGGGCCAAACAGGAGGTTAAAGGGACTGACTCTCCAAGTGGGGAGAGTGTTAGTAAAGCGTCTGGAATGTTGCACCCGAGTACCAGGGGAGGAAAACTGAGACATATTTGAACACGTCTCCCATTCACACCGTTGATCATACTCTGGGTTACACATGCATGTTTTAGCTGAAGGAAGAATACCTTAAACCTGGAGAGTTGAGACCTGTGTAATGGGTACCATGCAATATGACTTCAAAGGGTCTTCATTTGCTCACTGAACCTCTCCAATCCTATCACTGCTGCGTTTATGCCCCTGTACACACGCTTGATTCTCTTTTGGAGACATAGCAATCCATAGGTTTTAAGATACTTACTAGTCAGGTACATTCTTAGGCGTTTAATATGCGGTGTTGAGTCCATTTCGTTGAGCAAGGAGTAGCTCTTGTCTATTCCATATTTGGCTTAAGGAACTTTATCTGTGCTCATTTCAATCTCTGGTTTTATGCAGCACCCCAACTCACCTTCCCCGTTAAGCAAGCGTAAGTTGGTTTTCTAAACTTGAGACACTGTTCTGTTTTGTAATTCAGTTCATGTGTAGCCAAGTTCACATTCTGTGTATTAGTGATACCTTATGATGTTTCTTTTCTGTGTGACTTATTTCAGTTCGAATCATCATACCTGAATCCACTCATTATGCTGCTACTGGCCTGATGACATAGATTTCATTGCTGAGTGATATTGCATTGTACGTAAGTACCACAAGTTCTTTATCCATTTTTCACTTTCTGCGATATTGAACTTGTACCATAAACGAGGTTCTTGTAAAGAGAGCCATCCCAAACTTTGGGGTGGCTGTGTCTTTTTGATTTTAATTTCCCTAAGCTATAGGACCATAAGTGGAAGTGCCCTAGGCTCTGTTGCTTTGTTTTTTAGATGTTTCAGGAAACACCATACACTTCTCCAGAGTGGCTGTTGGCAATTTACATCCCGCCCATCAGCATAACAAGGCTCCCAGTTCTCCATGGCCTGTCATGCCTTTATGGATTTTACACTTTTTTCAGATGGCCCTTTTGACCAGGTGGAAGTGAGACTTCATTGTAGTGCAGATTTCCTTTGCAAGCTTGCTTGGTTGGCCAAAAAGTGCGTATGCGTTTTTTCCTGAATATATTCAGGAAAAAACGCATACGCCCTTTTTGGCCAATGCATCATTGTCGAGTTTCTGACTCTCTTCATATGTTTTCAATGCACTTCCAGTCTACCTCCTGAAATCGGTTTCCTGCAATTCTGCCTTGCTTTCAATGCCTCTTCATAGCCTTACCTGAATATATTTTTTAAAAATAGTTGGCCTTTATAACTCTGCAGGTTTTTGAATTGCAGTGGCCCTTAGCTCCATTTTTTAGCTCTTATTTTTGTGGTCTTGCCCCGTAACCACAGGATTCCTTGAAACCCTATTTTTCTTCTGGGGCACCTTGCTGTGCCTTTGGTTAATTCTTCTTACTGATGTGATATTAGAGTGACATGTGCCCATTGAAACCGCTACAGCTAGTTTCTCACTGGTTCCCCCTATTCCCATTCATCCTCTGCACTAACTGCAGACTGTGCGATACCAGAACTTAAAGGCATTGACTCCATGTGGGGATGTTGTTAGTAAAGCGGCTGGAATGTCGATCCGGAGCCCCAGGAGAGGAAAAATGAGGTGCGTTTTAGAAACCTTTCCCGATCATATGGTATACCAGTCGCTGGGTTTCCCAAGCATGGTTTAGCTGTAGGAAGATTCCCTTCAACCTGGAGTGTTGGGACCCTTGGACTGAGTAGCATGAAGTATTGCATTAAACTTTCGGCAGTTGCTCACCAAAGCTCACCAATCCTGTCAGCCCCAAGTGTCCAGCCTTATGTCTTATCCAGCTGTGGGTTTATATGTGGTCAATCCAGGTTGCATCACAGCCCCTGAGCGAATTTTGTAAGAATTTTTCTCTCTTTCATTGTTTCAGCGTTTTGTTTTTAAAGTTTATTTCTATAATGGGGTTTAGCTCCTTTTCACTGCTGTGTTTGTGCCGCTCTGCACACACTTGATTCCCTTATGGAGATATATCAATACATGGGTTTTAAGATTCTTATTCCTCAGATATATTTCTCTGCGGTGTATAGGGTGTGTTGAGGCCTGTTCATTGAGCAAGGTGTAGATCTTGTCTAATACCTATTTGGTTTATTGAACGGTATCTGTGCTAATTTCAAACTCTGGTTTTATGCATCACCCCACCTCTCCTTTCCCCTTAAGCTGACATAAGTGTGTTTTCTAAATGTGAGACACTGTTCTGTTCTGTAATTCATTTCTTGTGCAGCCATATTTACCCTCCCTCTATAAGTGATATCTTATGATATGTTTCTTTTTCTGTTTGACTTATTTCAAGTAGTATTATCGGACCTAAATCCACTCTTTATCCTTCTACTAGCCTTATTACATTGATTTCATGGTGAAGAGATATTCCATTGTACATAAGTACCACATCTTCTTTATCCATTGTTCTCTTTCCTGGGATATTTAAGGTGTACTGAAGTTGAGGTTCTTGTAAACAGAGTAGCCCTAAACTGTGGTGTGCTTGTGTCTTGTTGATTTTTAGACTTCCCTAGATATACTCCCATGATTGGAAGTGTCCTATGCTCTGTAGCTCTGTTTTTTAGATGATTTAGGAACCACCATACACTTCTCCAGAGTGGCTCTTGGCAGTTCACACACTGCCCATCAGCGTATAAAGGCTCCCTGTTCTCCATGGCCTGTCCTGCATTTCTGGTTTTTACAATTTTTTAGGATGGCCCTTTTGACCGGTGGGAAGTGAGACTTCTTTGTTGTGCACATTTGCATTGCTTGCTTGCTTCGTTGCCCATAAAGTGCGTATGCGTTTTTTCCTGGATATAATCAGGAAAAAACGCATACGCCCTTTTGGGCCAACTGCATCATTGTCGAAATTCTGCCGCTTTTCATGTGCGTTAAAGACGAGTCCAATCTATCTCTTGAAATCTGTTTCTTGCAATTCTGTCTTGCATTCAGATCCTCTTCTTTGCCTTACCTCAACATATTTTTGGACGTTAGTTTTCATTTATAACTCTGCAGGTTTGTGAATTGCAGTGACCCTGAGCTCCATTTTTTAAGTTGCTCTTTTGTGAGCTGGCCTCAAACCCGCAGGATTGCTTCAGGCCCTATTTTGGCTCCGGCGAGGCAGGCTGAGCCTTTCTTTAATTCTTACTCTTAATGGGAAATTAGAGTGATATGTGCCCGTCCAAACCCCTACAACTCTTCTCTCATTGGTTCCCCCTCTTCCCGTTCATCCTCCTCACAATTTGCAAAATGTGTGAAACAGAAGTTTAAATGTGCTGATTCTCCAAGTGGGGAGATTCTAAGTAGCGTGGCTGGAATGGTGAACAGGAGCACCAGGAGAGGATAAATGAGGTGCATTTTAGACACATCTCCCGATCACATGGTGTACAGTCCTCTGGGTTTTCCATGCATGTTTTAGCTGTAGGAAGATCCCTTGAACCTGCAGATTTGGGACCCATTGAATGGGTACCAGGTAGTATTACTTTAAAGGGTGTGCATTTCCTCACCCAACCTCACATTTCTCTTAGCGCAAACAGTTTCCAGCCTTATGTCTCATCCTGCTGTGGGTCTAGATGTGTTCAATCCATGTTGCATCACCGTCCCTGAGGAAAAGTTGTAAGAGGTTTTCTCTGTCTCTCTGTCGTTTATTTTTTTCAATTTATTACTATATTGGTTACAGCTGATTTTCAAAGCTCTGTTTCTTGCTGCTGTACATCCACTTGATTCGCGTACAGAGAGACATCAATAAATTCTTTTTCAGATTCTTACCAGTCGTATATATTCTTTTCCGGTGACTTGAGTGTGCTGAGTGCAGTTCTTTTAGCTACCGTGTAGGCCTTGTTGATTATCAGTTTGGTATTTGGAATGGTATCTTTGCTAATTTCAACCTCCTGGATGATGCCTCACCCCTCCCCACCTTTCCCGTTTAGCAGCCTTATGCGTGTTTTCTACATATTTGACTATGTTTTTGTTTTGTAATTTATTTCATGTGTAGCCATTTTGGATTCCACCTTTAAGTGATATCTTATGTGTCTTTTTCTTTTTGAATTCTGTCACTTAGAATGATCATACGTAACTCCTCCGGAGTTGTTACAACTGGCCATATTTCATTGATTTCCAGGCTGAATAATATTCCACTCTACCTAAGTACCACATCTCTATCCATTTTTTCCCTCCAGAGACATTTAAGTTATATCCAATCGAGGATCTTTTAAACAGAGAGGGGGTAAACATTGGGGTGCCTGTGTCCTCTCGATTTTTGTTTTTCCCAAGATATACGCCCATGAGTGCAAGTGCCCTATGCTCTGTAGCTCATTTTTTAGATGCTTTAGTAAACACAATACACTTCTCCAGAATGGCCGTTGGCAATATACATTTCCACTATAAGTCTCACAGGGCTCCCTCTTCTCGTTGCCCTGTCCTGCATTTCTGTTGTTTACGCTTTATGAGGATGGCTCTTCTGACTGATGCGAAGTGATATCTTTTGTAGTATTGACTTCCAGTGCCCACCTGTTTGGTTGGCTAAAAAAGTGTATGCCCTTTTCTTGAATATATACAGAAAAGAACGCATACACCCTTTTTGGCCAACTGCAATGTTGGCAATGTTGGCAATGTTCAGCTCCTTTTCTTGTGCTTAATGGCGAGTCCTTTCTACCTCCTCAAATCCCTTTCCTGCCATTCTCCCTTGCTTACAAGTCCTTTTCTCTGACTTTCCTCAAGACATTTTTCAGTGATGGATATTTTCAACTCTGCAGTTTTGTGAATTTTACTGCCCCTGAGTTCCATTGTTCAACTCGTGTTTATGGGAACTGGCCACAAAGCAGCGGGATTTCCTCAAGCCCTATACTGTTTCCATGGGCAACCCTAGCCTTTGGTCAATTCGTCTTCCTGATTGGAAATTAGAGTGACATGTGCCTGTCTGAACACCTAGGACTTGTCTCTCATTGTTCCTCATCCTTCCGCTTCATCCTCTGGACAAATTCCAAACTGTACGCAACAGGATGTTGACAGTGCTGACATCTCCAAGTGGGGAGACTGTTAGTAAAGACGCTGGAGGGGTGAACCCGAGCACCAGGAGATGAGGAGATGAGATGCCTTTTCCAAACTCTTCCCGATCAGACGGTATACCATCCTCTGGGTGTGACAGACATGTTTTAGCAGTAGGAAGAGTCCCATTCATGTAAGGAGAACACCAGGGCTTTTTCAAAATCAGTGTCTCCCCGAAACCCAAACTGGGGAATTTTTTAAGCTACGGCTACACATATGTTCATTAAGGGCCTTGGGAAGTAGGCAGAGTCCAAACTTTAGATGATTGAAGTCTTCAGGGTCAGAAGCACTCACCACCAGCTTCCCTTAGGCTACACTTTAACTGTCATTGATAGATGATGTCAATAAAAATATCTATTCTTTTTCAGATTATTTCCCCTTATAGGTTATTGCGAAATGTTGAGTGTAGTTCCCTGTGCTATACAGTAGTTCCTTGTTGATGATCTATTTTATACATAGCAGTGTGTATGTGTTCATTCCAAACTGTTAATTGATCCCTCCTCCCACCTTTCCCCTTTGGTAATAATAAATTATAAGATTTTATACTTCTCAGAAATGGGGGAGCTGAAAGAGAGGTATCATTTTCAATGGAAAAGCATTTAAAACAAGATTGAAGGTTTAACCAAGATTATTAGCTGTACATCCTTGGAAAGAAATCACTTCGTTTCTCTAATATTGACCTGACAAATAAGACAAACCTTTTCACTGAACTTGCTTATAAAAAGTGATGGAAATATCAAATGGAAGTGTTAAAAACATCTTATTTTACCCGAGCCTTATACACTGTTCTATGTTAACTACAGTTTGGCTCACACATCTGTTCATTGAGGTTACAATAGTCTCAATTTCTGTTACTGATCCTCCAGAGTGGACCCCAACAAGTGTCCCCCTGCCCAGTGTCATTGGGGCCAACAGATCGAGACTGAGTTTGGTTCACAAGCAAAGGAAACTTTATATTTTGATCAGAGAATGGAGAGGTGAGAGCATGCACTACCCCGTGGGCTGTGGGCTGTGGGCTGGGCTGCTGTGTAGAGATCCTGTCAGAGTCAGTGGGAGGGAGGGAGGCGGCGGAGCTCTCGAGGGCCGGGTTGGCTGTAGCTCAGGCTCTATATCGTGGAGTCTGCACTGGGCCCCAGGAGCTGAGGTGTCGACCCAGCCATTCTGCACTAGGAAATCTGGTCTGAAGTGCCGGGTGTGGAACCTCTGCATGCGGGACCCTAGGAGCACGTGAAATTAGACAAAGCACAAAGGATAAAAAAGGTTAGACTTGACTTTATTGCCCAGATTCTATTTTTATCTCCCAGGGATTTTTAATGGGCTTTGCTGGGGACAAACCCCTCCTCTGCCTTTTGTCCCGTTCCTCATTCTTGGAGTGCTGAGGGTGCAGACCCTTCTTCTGTAACTGCTGAGTGCTGAGTTGGGAGCCCTCATACCCTGGGGCGAGGGTCAGAGCTTCTCCCCAGCAGCCTCCCGGTGACGTTGATTGTCCCCAGGACCCCTGCCTCCCTGCTCGTCCACCTGAGCACCAGCATTGGAAGTGTTATAGATTCTAATGACCTTTAAGGGTCCAGGAAAGAGATGTGCAGAGACGTTGTGGGGGCCGGTTTCACCCCGCCCCACATTTGTTCGGCCACCTTAGGCTGACCGTCTCTGCCAGCCTAGATGCTCTGACCAGTAGTCTGCGCTTTCTTCAGTTAGGCCCCTGAATTAACGTACAAACAGCACCGGGTGTCAGAGCCCTGCCCGCTCAACTCCCAGACAGTCCAGGGTCAGTGGTGACCAAGGACCATGATGGCTACTGAGTCAACAGCCTTTTGAAGTAAACAGGAGTCCAGCCGGTCTTATTGGCCACCATCATCACGGTGTCTGTAGGCTTTTCTATGGTGACAGTGTGGTATACTGTTCCCCCGCCAAGATTATTAGCTCCCCTCTGGGTGCAGTAAGTCCTGCAAGCAGTAGTCTACTCTTTTGGGACACACTCTTGTTGTTTTATGAGAGAAACTCCAGGTCAAGTGATGTTCACACGAGTCGTCATGGTGCCCTGTTGCCCCCGGTTATCTCTCTGGATGTTGGAGTTGGAGGGCCTCCTCACTCGAGGTCGGTGTGCCCACGGAGCGAACCCTGCAACTTCAGGGCATGGTTGGTGGTTAGGATCACCACGTGGGGTCCTTTTCCCTTAGGAGGGAGGTGGCCTTTTGGGCTGCTGATTTCCAGGTTTTTAGATACCGCCAGTATCTTGGCCAGATGTGGCAGTGGGCCAAGCCCCTTAGTGACCGTAGTTTATCCTACCTGGATGGCATTCTTGCATTGTTCCATTTCAAGCGGTCCCAGTTTTTGCACTAATTCTCCAATGGCGATTCACCTTTCACCGGGAATGTAAAGGTCAAAGGGTTTAGCTAAATTAGGGAGTTCCAGGGCAAGGGTCTGAATTGACTGCTCTTTCCATTCTTGAAAGGCCACTTCTGGATTCTATTCAAAAGGATCATCATCTTTTCCTTTCAGTGTTTCATATAGAGGCCCAGCTAGTAGAATGTAGTTAGGGATCCAGAAGCAGCAAACCCTGGCCTCCCCAGGAACCCCTAAGCTGTCTTCTAGTTTTAGAAAGGGGTAAGGCTGAAAATGGTTTCTTCCCTTTCCTGGGATGGGCTTCTCTGACCTTCTGTGAGAATGAAGCCCAGGCAGGTCACCGCAGTCTGTGATATTTGAGCTTTTTCTTGGACAACTTCTATCCTTTATTGGCTTGGTAGTTCAGAGGCCTCCTTAGTAGGGCTGGTGATCAGAATGTCGTCTGCATATTGAAGGAGGGTTTCCTTTTCCAGAGGTAGAACTTTTAGGTCTTTAGCTAAGCTTTCCCCAAAGATGGTGTGGGAATTTTTGCACCCTTGGGGCCAGACGGCCCGGAAGTATTGTTTTAGTTGTATGTGGAGTCCTGCCACTCACAAGCCAAAATTTCTTGTGACTCTGGGACTAATGGAATACAAAAGAAGGCATCATTGAAGACTAATACAGAATACCATGTCCTGGTGGTTGGTAGAATGACCAGCAGGGTGTAGGAATTAGGAGCAACTGGAGGTATATCCTCGGTGGCTTCACTGACTGTCCTGACATCCTTTACCAGGTCCCCAGCAGCCCATGGGGCTCTCGTGGTCAGACCAATCCCAGAATATGGAGCTCACCTGGGCAGGTACCCCACCCCCACCCCAGCCCACGGGGCTCTCGTGGTCAGGCCCCTCCCAGGATACAGAGCTACCCTTGCAGGTACCGTGGCAGGGCTGGGCACACAGGAACCGTGCACATAGCCCTCATTGCAGAGCACCCCCAGCTCACCTGTCGCTCAGAGCTGACACAGAGCACCTCAGAGCAGGACTTGAACTAACAAACAGCAGCTGCGACAGGTCTGTGACCCTGGGCATCACTCCGTGAGGCCTCCCTCCACCTGGTCTTCCAGAGACTTCCACTGCACCCGGGGCACCAGGCCTCTGTCTCCAACCACCACCCACCCCTCCTCTGCCTGACTCCTGGGTTCCTCTCATTAGGAGAGGGTTTTCTTGAAGTTGTCTCCCACTCATGGGCCAGATAAAATGATTAGAAAACAAGCCAAAGCTGCAGCCCCTTGTCTATCCTGACTCTCAGGAGCCCACACCTGTTCCTTGGACCTGGCCGGTTCAGCAAGTTCCATTTTCTGCAACTGTGAGCCCCTGAGGGGTGATGATTGGCTGACCTGGGCAGCCTTACCGTGCCGGCCAGCCCTCCCCAGGTGTGCCTGTGTTGAGATCAATATAAATACCACTCCAGGCAGCAAGAGCCCCTGCAGCCGTGCCTGACGCCATTTTCTCTGCCCTGTCAGCAGTCTCGGGGCTGGGCTGGTGGGAGGGAGTGAGAGGCCACGGCTTTGTGGGTGGCCCAGTGTGAGTGGGGCTCTGCTGGACTTTCTGCAGCAGTTGCCAGGCTGCCACCTGCTAAAGAAGAGGATGTGTCACCCATACCTGCTGCTGGAATTTCTCCCTGGGCAGAGGTGAGGAAGGAAAAAAGCAGTGGGGGCAGGGACAGGACGGGTATCTCAGGCAGGGAAATGGAAATCTTCCAGAAGAGCACCCAGGGCCAGGACCATCCTGGCTGGCCTGCAGGCACCAAGTCGGCCGGCATGCTGTCACTCGTGTGGCTCTATGGCCCTTCCTCTAGGCTTTCAAGTCCTTGTATATATTCAGGTGTTTTACCTGGGACGGGTGGGAATAGTTCAGCAGCAACTGGCCTGGGGCTCAGCTCACGTTTACTCACAGATGCCTCGGCACGGTGCCCCAGCTTTGCAATGAGGACGCTTGTTGCGTGGGGGCTGCTGGCTGAATGGGAGACGATTCCCCACCACTGACCAACTTCAGAATTGTTTACAACTGGAGCAAGTGCCCTGATACGGTTTTCCTCTGTGTAACTGGTGGGTTCTGTGTTTTTTTTCTCTTTTTCGTTTTTGGTTCAAGGTAGATTTTATTCCTCTTTTTTGTATTTACAGATATAAGCATGGAAATAATTTATTCATATAAATACATGTATGTGCAGGGAATAATTGTTTTTTCTGTTTTCTTTTTTAAATTTTACTTCTTTTTAATTTTGAATTTTATTTTATATTTTTATACAGCAGGTTCTTATTGGTTATCTATTTTATACATATAAATGTATACATGCCAATCCCAGTCTCTCAACTCCTCCCACCACCACCCCCCCAACAGCTTTCCCCCCTTGTTGTCCATACGTTTGTTGTCTACATCTGTTGCTCTATTTATGCCTTGCAAAATGGTTAATCTGTACAGTTTTTCTAGGTTCCACATATATGCATGAATATACAAGATTTGTTTTTCTCTTTCTGACTTACTTCACTCTGTATGACAGTCTCTAGATCCATCGACGTCTCTACAAATGACCCAATTTCATTCCTTTTCATGGCTTAGTAATATTCCATTTTATATATGTACCACAGCTTTATGCATTCGTCTGTCTGTGGGCATTTAGGTTGCTTCCATTACCTCGATATTGTAAATAGGGATGCAATGAACATTGCGGTGAATGACTCTTTTTGATTTATGGTTTTGTCTGGGTATATGTCCAGTACTGGGATTGCTGTATCATATGGTAATTCTATTGTTAGTTTCTTAAGAAATTCCATATTGTTCTCCATAATGACTGTATCAATTTATATTCCCAACAATAGTGGAAGAGGGTTCCTTTTCTCCACACCCTTTCCAGCATTTTTTGTTTGTAGATTTTCAATGATGCCTATTCTACCAGGTGTGAGGTGATACCTCATTGTTGAATCCATTTCGTTGAGCAAGGGGTAGCTCTTGTCTATTACATATTTGGCCTATGGAACGGTATCTGTGCTAATTTCAAACTCTGCTTTTATGCAGCACCCCAACTCACCTTCCCCCTTAAGCAGGCATAAGTTGGTTTTCTAAACTTGAGACCCTGTTCTGTTTTGTAATTCAGTTCATGTGTAGCCAAGTTCACATTCCGTGTATTAGTGATACCTTATGATGTTTCTTTTTCTGTGTGACTTATTTCACTTAGAATCATCGTGCCTCAATGCACTCATTATGCTGGTACGGGCCTGGTGACATAGATTTCATTGCTGAGTGGTATTCTGTTGTACAGAAGTACCGCAACTTCTTTATCCATTATTTGCTCTCTGGGATATTTAACTTGTGCCGTAGAAGAGATTCCTGTAAAAAGAGCCGTCCCAAATTTTGGGGTTGCTGTGTCTTTTTGATATTAATTTCCCTAAGCTATAGGACCATAAGTGGAAGTGCCCTAGGCTCTGTTGCTTTGTTTTTTAGATGTTTCAGGAAACACCATACACTTCTCCAGAGTGGCTGTTGGCAATTTACATCCCGCCCATCAGCATAACAAGGCTCCCAGTTCTCCATGGCCTGTCCTGCCTTTCTGGATTTTACACTTTATTCTGATGGCCCTTTTGACCGGGGGGAAGTGAGACTTCATTGTAGTGCAGATTTCCTTTGCAAGCTTGCTTGGTTGGCCAAAAAGGGCGTATGCGTTTTTTCCTGAATATATTCAGGAAAAAACGCATACGCCCTTTTTGGCCAAGTGCATCATTGTGGACGTTCTGCCTCTTTTCCTATGCTTTCAATGCAATTCCAGTCTACCTCCTGAAATCGGTTTCCTGCAATTCTGCCCCGCTTTCAAGTCCTCTTGGCAGCCTTACTTCAGTCTATTTTTGGACGATAGCTGTCATTTATAACTCTGCAGGTTTCTGAATTACAGTGCCCCTGAGCTCCTTTCTTCAACTCGCTTTCTTTTGAGCTGGCCGCAACACCGCAGGATGGCTTCAGGCCCTAATCTGGTTCCGGTACGGCACGCTGAGCCTTTGGTTATTTCCTCTTCCTGGTGGGAAATGAGAGTTAAATTTGCCCGTCCAGACACCTCCAGCTAGCCTCTCATTGGTTCTCGCTATTCCTGTTCATCTTCCGCAGAAATTGCAAACTGTGTCAAACAGGAGGTTAAAGGCGCTGACTCTCCAACTGGGGAGAGTGTTAGTAAAGCGTCTGGAATGTTGCACCCGAATACCAGGGGAGGAAAACTGAGACATATTTGAACACGTCTCCCGATCACATGGTTGATCATACTCTGGGTTCCACATGCATGTTTTAGCTGAAGGAAGAATACCTAAAACCTGGGTAGTTGAAACCCGTGGAATGGGTACCATGCAATATGACTTCAAAGGGTCTTCATTTGCTCACTGAACCTCTCCAATCCTATCACTGCTACGTTTATGCCCCTGTACACATGCTTGATTCTCTTTCGGAGTCATAGCAATCCCTAGGTTTTAAGATACTTACTAGTCAGGTACATTCTTAGGTGTTTAATATGCGGTGTTGAGTCCATTTCGTTGAGCAAGGAGTAGCTCTTGTCTATTCCATATTTGGCTTAAGGAACTTTATCTGTGCTCATTTCAATCTCTGGTTTTATGCAGCAACCCAACTCACCTTTCCCCTTAAGCAAGCATAAGTTGGTTTTCTAAATTTGAGAACCTGTTCTGTTTTGGAATTCAGTTCCTGTGTAGCCAAGTTTACATTCCGTGTATTAGTGATATCTTATGATGTTTCTTTTTCTGTGTGACTTATTTCAGTTAGAATCATCGTACCTGAATCCACTTATTATGCTGCTACGGGCCTGATGACATAGATTTCATTGCTGAGTGATACTGCATTGTACGTAAGTACCACAAGTTCTTTATCCATTTTTCACTTTCTGTGATATTGAACTTGTACGGTAAACGAGGTTCTTGTAAACAGAGGCGTCCCAAACTTTGAGGTGGCTGTGTCTTTTTGATTTTAATTTCCCTAAGCTATAGGACCATAAGTGGAAGTGCCCTAGGCTCTGTTGCTTTGTTTTTTAGATGTTTCAGGAAACACCATACACTTCTCCCGAGTGTCTGTTGGCAATTTACATCCCGCCCATCAGCATAACAAGGCTCCCAGTTCTCCATGGCCTGTTGCCTTTCTGGATTTTACACTTTTTTCAGATGGCCCTTTTGCCTGGGGGGAAGTGAGATTTCATTGTAGTGCAGATTTCCTTTGCAAGCTTGCTTGGTTGGCCAAAAAGGGCGTATGCATTTTTTCCTGAATATATTCAGGAAAAAACGCATACGCCCTTTTTGGCCAAGTGCGTCATTGTGGACGTTCTGCCTCTTTTCCTATGCTTTCAATGCAATTCCAGTCTACCTCCTGAAATCGGTTTCCTGCAATTCTGCCCCGCTTTCAAGTCCTCTTGGCAGCCTTACTTCAGTATATTTTTGGACGATAGCTGTCATTTATAACTCTGCAGGTTTGTGAATTACAGTGCCCCTGAGCTCCTTTCTTCAACTCGCTTTCTTGTGCCCTGGCCGCAACACCGCAGCATGGCTTCAGGCCCTAATCTGGTTCCAGCACGGCACGCTGAGCCTTTGGGTAATTCCTCTTCCTGGTGGGAAATGAGAGTTAAATTTGCCCGTTCAGACACCTCCAGCTAGTCTCTCATTGGTTCTCGCTATACCTGTTCATCTTCCGCAGAAATTTCAAACTGGGCCAAACAGGAGGTTAAAGGGACTGACTCTCCAAGTCGGAAGAGTGTTGGTAAAGTGTCTGGAATGTTGCACCCGAGTACCAGGGGAGGAAAACTGAGACATATTTGAACACGTCTCCCGTTCACATGGTTGATCATACTTGGGTTCCACATGCATGTTTTAGCTGAAGGAAGAAACCTTAAACCTGGAGAGTTAAGGCCCGTGGAATGGGTACCATGCAATATGACTTCAAAGGGCCTTCATTTGCTCACCGAACCTCTCCAATCCTATCACTGCTGCGTTTATGCCCCTGTACACATGCTTGATTCTCTTTCGGAGACATAGCAATCCATAGGTTTTAAGATACTTACTAGTCAGGTACATTCTTAGGCGTTTAATATGTGGTGTTGAGTCCATTTCGTTGAGCAAGGAGTAGCTCTTGTCTATTCCATATTTGGCTTAAGGAACTTTATCTGTGCTCATTTCAATCTCTGGTTTTATGCAGCACCCCAACTCACCTTTACCCTTAAGCAAGCATAAGTTGGTTTTCTAAATTTGAGACCCTGTTCTGTTCTGTAATTCAGTTCCTGTGTAGCCAAGTTTACATTCCGTGTATTACTGATATCTTATGATGTTTCTTTTTCTGTGTGACTTATTTCAGTTAGAATCATCATACCTGAATCCACTCATTGTGCTGCTAAGGGCCTGATGACACAGATTTCATTGCTGAGTGATATTGCTTTGTAAGTAAATACCACAACTTCTTTATCCATTTTTCACTTTCTGCGATGTTGAACTTGTACTGTAAACGAGGTTCTTGTAAACAGAGCCATTCCAAACTTTGGGGTGGCTGTGTCTTTTTGATTTTAATTTCCCTAAGCTATAGGACCATAAGTGGAAGTGCCCTAGGTTCTGTTGCTTTGTTTTTTAGATGTTTCAGGAAACACCATACACTTCTCCCGAGTGGTTGTTGGCAATTTACATCCCGCCCATCAGCATAACAAGGCTCCCAGTTCTCCATGGCCTGTCCTGCCTTTCTGGATTTTACACTTTTTTCAGATGGCCCTTTTGACCGGGGGGAAGTGAGACTTCATTGTAGTGCAGATTTCCTTTGCAAGCTTGCTTGGTTGGCCAAAAAGGGCGTATGCATTTTTTCCTGAATATATTCAGGAAAAAACGCATATGCCCTTTTTGGCCAAGTGCATCATTGTGGACGTTCTGCCTCTTTTCCTATGCTTTCAATGCAATTCCAGTCTACCTCCTGAAATCGGTTTCCTGCAATTCTGCCCCGCTTTCAAGTCCTCTTGGCAGCCTTACTTCAGTCTATTTTTGGACGATAGCTGTCATTTATAACTCTGCAGGTTTGTGAATTACAGTGCCCCTGAGCTCCTTTCTTCAACTCGCTTTCTTTTGAGCTGGCCGCAACACCGCAGGATGGCTTCAGGCCCTAATCTGGTTCCGGTACGGCACGCTGAGCCTTTGGTTATTTCCTCTTCCTGGTGGGAAATGAGAGTTAAATTTGCCCGTCCAGCCACCTCCAGCTAGCCTCTCATTGGTTCTCGCTATTCCTGTTCATCTTCCGCAGAAATTGCAAACTGTGCCAAACAGGAGGTTAAAGGCGCTGACTCTCCAAGTGGGGAGAGTGTTAGTAAAGCGTCTGGAATGTTGCACCCGAGTACCAGGGGAGGAAAACTGAGACATATTTGAACACGTCTCCCGTTCACATGGTTGATCATACTTGGGTTCCACATGCATGTTTTAGCTGAAGGAAGAATACCTTAAACCTGGAGAGTTGAGACCCGTGTAATGGGTACCATGCAATATGACTTCAAAGGGTCTTCATTTGCTCACTGAACCTCTCCAATCCTATCACTGCTGCGTTTATGCACCTGTACACATGCTTGATTCTCTTTCGGAGACATAGCAATCCATAGGTGTTAAGATACTTACTAGTCAGGTACATTCTTAGGCGTTTAATATGCGGTGTTGAGTCCATTTCTTTGAGCAAGGAGTAGCTCTTGTCTATTCCATATTTGGCTTAAGGAACTTTATCTGTGCTCATTTCAATCTCTGGTTTTATGCAGCACCCCAACTCACCTTTACCCTTAAGCAAGCATAAGTTGGTTTTCTAAATTTGAGACCCTGTTCTGTTCTGTAATTCAGTTCCTGTGTAGCCAAGTTTACATTCCGTGTATTACTGATATCTTATGATGTTTCTTTTTCTGTGTGACTTATTTCAGTTAGAATCATCATACCTGAATCCACTCATTGTGCTGCTAAGGGCCTGATGACACAGATTTCATTGCTGAGTGATATTGCTTTGTAAGTAAATACCACAACTTCCTTATCCATTTTTCACTTTCTGCGATGTTGAACTTGTACTGTAAACGAGGTTCTTGTAAACAGAGCCGTTCCAAACTTTGGGGTGGCTGTGTCTTTTTGATTTTAATTTCCCTAAGCTATAGGACCATAAGTGGAAGTGCCCTAGGTTCTGTTGCTTTGTTTTTTAGATGTTTCAGGAAACACCATACACTTCTCCCGAGTGGTTGTTGGCAATTTACATCCCGCCCATCAGCATAAGAAGGCTCCCAGTTCTCCATGGCCTGTCCTGCCTTTCTGGATTTTACACTTTTTTCAGATGGCCCTTTTGACCGGGGGGAAGTGAGACTTCTTTGTAGTGCAGATTTCCTTTGCAAGCTTGCTTGGTTGGCCAAAAAGGGCATATGGGTTTTTTCCTGAATATATTCAGGAAAAAACGCATACGCCCTTTTTGGCCAAGTGCATCATTGTGGACGTTCTGCCTCTTTTCCTATGCTTTCAATGCAATTCCAGTCTACCTCCTGAAATCGGTTTCCTGCAATTCTGCCCCGCTTTCAAGTCCTCTTGGCAGCCTTACTTCAGTATATTTTTGGACGATAGCTGTCATTTATAACTCTGCAGGTTTGTGAATTACAGTGCCCCTGAGCTCCTTTCTTAAACTCGTTTTCTTCTGAGATGGCTGCAACACTGCAGGATGGCTTCAGGCCCTAATCTGGTTCCGGCACGGCACGCTGAGCCTTTGGTTAATTCCTCTTCCTGGTGGGAAATGAGAGTTAAATTTGCCCATCCAGCCACCTCCAGCTAGCCTCTCATTGGTTCTCGCTATTCCTGTTCATCTTCCACAGAAATTGCAAACTGGGCCAAACAGGAGGTTAAAGGGACTGACTCTCCAAGTCGGGAGAGTGTTAGTAAAGCATCTGGAATGTTGCACCCGAGTACCAGGGTACGAAAACTGAGACATATTTGAACACGACTCCCGTTCACATGGTTGATCATACTCTGGGTTCCACATGCATGTTTTAGCTGAAGGAACAATACCTTAAACCTGGGTAGTTGAAACCCGTGGAATGGGTACCATGCAATATGACTTCAAAGGGTCTTCATTTGCTCACTGAACCTCTCCAATCCTATCACTGCTACGTTTATGCCCCTGTACACATGCTTGATTCTCTTTTGGAGACATAGCAATACCTAGGTTTTAAGATACTTACTAGTTAGGTACATTCTTAGGTGTTTAATATGCGGTGTTGAGTCCATTTCGTTGAGCAAGGAGTAGCTCTTGTCTATTCCATATTTGGCTTAAGGAACTTTATCTGTGCTCATTTCAATCTCTGGTTTTATGCAGCAACCCAACTCACCTTTCCCCTTAAGCAAGCATAAGTTGGTTTTCTAAATTTGAGAACCTGTTCTGTTTTGGAATTCAGTTCCTGTGTAGCCAAGTTTACATTCCGTGTATTAGTGATATCTTATGATGTTTCTTTTTCTGTGTGACTTATTTCAGTTAGAATCATCGTACCTGAATCCACTCATTATGCTGCTACGGGCCTGATGACATAGATTTCATTGCTGAGTGATACTGCATTGTACGTAAGTACCACAAGTTCTTTATCCATTTTTCACATTCTGTGATATTGAACTTGTACGGTAAACGAGGTTCTTGTAAACAGAGGCGTCCCAAACTTTGAGGTGGCTGTGTCTTTTTGATTTTAATTTCCCTAAGCTATAGGACCATAAGTGGAAGTGCCCTAGGCTCTGTTGCTTTGTTTTTTAGATGTTTCAGGAAACACCATACACTTCTCCCCAGTGTCTGTTGGCAATTTATATCCCACCCATCAGCATAACAAGGTTCCCAGTTCTCCATGGCCTGTTGCCTTTCTGGATTTTACACTTTTTTCAGATGGCCCTTTTGCCTGGGGGGAAGTGAGATTTCATTGTAGTGCAGATTTCCTTTGCAAGCTTGCTTGGTTGGCCAAAAAGGGCGTATGCGTTTTTTCCTGAATATATTCAGGAAAAAACGCATACGCCCTTTTTGGCCAAGTGCGTCATTGTGGACGTTCTGCCTCTTTTCCTATGCTTTCAATGCAATTCCAGTCTACCTCCTGAAATCGGTTTCCTGCAATTCTGCCCCGCTTTCAAGTCCTCTTGGCAGCCTTACTTCAGTATATTTTTGGACGATAGCTGTCATTTATAACTCTGCAGGTTTGTGAATTACAGTGCCCCTGAGCTCCTTTCTTCAACTCGCTTTCTTGTGCCCTGGCCGCAACACCGCAGCATGGCTTCAGGCCCTAATCTGGTTCCAGCACGGCACGCTGAGCCATTGGGTAATTCCTCTTCCTGGTGGGAAATGAGAGTTAAATTTGCCCGTTCAGACACCTCCAGCTAGTCTCTCATTGGTTCTCGCTATACCTGTTCATCTTCCGCAGAAATTTCAAACTGGGCCAAACAGGAGGTTAAAGGGACTGACTCTCCAAGTCGGGAGAGTGTTGGTAAAGTGTCTGGAATGTTGCACCCGAGTACCAGGGGAGGAAAACTGAGACATATTTGAACACGTCTCCCGTTCACATGGTTGATCATACTTGGGTTCCACATGCATGTTTTAGCTGAAGGAAGAAACCTTAAACCTGGAGAGTTAAGGCCCGTGGAATGGGTACCATGCAATATGACTTCAAAGGGTCTTCATTTGCTCACCGAACCTCTCCAATCCTATCACTGCTGCGTTTATGCCCCTGTACACATGCTTGATTCTCTTTCGGAGACATAGCAATCCATAGGTTTTAAGATACTTACTAGTCAGGTACATTCTTAGGCGTTTAATATGTGGTGTTGAGTCCATTTCGTTGAGCAAGGAGTAGCTCTTGTCTATTCCATATTTGACTTAAGGAACTTTATCTGTGCTCATTTCAATCTCTGGTTTTATGCAGCACCCCAACTCACCTTTACCCTTAAGCAAGCATAAGTTGGTTTTCTAAATTTGAGACCCTGTTCTGTTCTGTAATTCAGTTCCTGTGTAGCCAAGTTTACATTCCGTGTATTACTGATATCTTATGATGTTTCTTTTTCTGTGTGACTTATTTCAGTTAGAATCATCATACCTGAATCCACTCATTGTGCTGCTAAGGGCCTGATGACACAGATTTCATTGCTGAGTGATATTGCTTTGTAAGTAAATACCACAACTTCTTTATCCATTTTTCACTTTCTGCGATGTTGAACTTGTACTGTAAACGAGGTTCTTGTAAACAGAGCCGTTCCAAACTTTGGGGTGGCTGTGTCTTTTTGATTTTAATTTCCCTAAGCTATAGGACCATAAGTGGAAGTGCCCTAGGTTCTGTTGCTTTGTTTTTTAGATGTTTCAGGAAACACCATACACTTCTCCCGAGTGGTTGTTGGCAATTTACATCCCGCCCATCAGCATAACAAGGCTCCCAGTTCTCCATGGCCTGTCCTGCCTTTCTGGATTTTACACATTTTTCAGATGGCCCTTTTGACCGGGGGGAAGTGAGACTTCATTGTAGTGCAGATTTCCTTTGCAAGCTTGCTTGGTTGGCCAAAAAGGGCGTATGCGTTTTTTCCTGAATATATTCAGGAAAAAACGCATATGCCCTTTTTGGCCAAGTGCATCATTGTGGACGTTCTGCCTCTTTTCCTATGCTTTCAATGCAATTCCAGTCTACCTCCTGAAATCGGTTTCCTGCAATTCTGCCCCGCTTTCAAGTCCTCTTGGCAGCCTTACTTCAGTCTATTTTTGGACGATAGCTGTCATTTATAACTCTGCAGGTTTGTGAATTACAGTGCCCCTGAGCTCCTTTCTTCAACTCGCTTTCTTTTGAGCTGGCCGCAACACCGCAGGATGGCTTCAGGCCCTAATCTGGTTCCGGTACGGCACGCTGAGCCTTTGGTTATTTCCTCTTCCTGGTGGGAAATGAGAGTTAAATTTGCCCGTCCAGCCACCTCCAGCTAGCCTCTCATTGGTTCTCGCTATTCCTGTTCATCTTCCGCAGAAATTGCAAACTGTGCCAAACAGGAGGTTAAAGGCGCTGACTCTCCAAGTGGGGAGAGTGTTAGTAAAGCGTCTGGAATGTTGCACCCGAGTACCAGGGGAGGAAAACTGAGACATATTTGAACACGTCTCCCGTTCACATGGTTGATCATACTTGGGTTCCACATGCATGTTTTAGCTGAAGGAAGAATACCTTAAACCTGGAGAGTTGAGACCCGTGTAATGGGTACCATGCAATATGACTTCAAAGGGTCTTCATTTGCTCACTGAACCTCTCCAATCCTATCACTGCTGCGTTTATGCCCCTGTACACATGCTTGATTCTCTTTTGGAGACATAGCAATCCATAGGTTTTACGATACTTACTAGTCAGGTACATTCTTAGGCGTTTAATATACGGTGTTGAGTCCATTTCGTTGAGCAAGGAGTAGCTCTTGTCTATTCCATATTTGACTTAAGGAACTTTATCTGTGCTCATTTCAATCTCTGGTTTTATGCAGCACCCCAACTCACCTTTACCCTTAAGCAAGCGTAAGTTGGTTTTCTAAATTTGAGACCCTGTTCTGTTCTGTAATTCAGTTCCTGTGTAGCCAAGTTTCCATTCCGTGTATTACTGATATCTTATGATGTTTCTTTTTCTGTGTGACTTATTTCAGTTAGAATCATCATACCTGAATCCACTCATTGTGCTGCTAAGGGCCTGATGACACAGATTTCATTGCTGAGTGATATTGCTTTGTAAGTAAATACCACAACTTCCTTATCCATTTTTCACTTTCTGCGATGTTGAACTTGTACTGTAAACGAGGTTCTTGTAAACAGAGCCGTTCCAAACTTTGGGGTGGCTGTGTCTTTTTGATTTTAATTTCCCTAAGCTATAGGACCATAAGTGGAAGTGCCCTAGGTTCTGTTGCTTTGTTTTTTAGATGTTTCAGGAAACACCATACACTTCTCCCGAGTGGTTGTTGGCAATTTACATCCCGCCCATCAGCATAAGAAGGCTCCCAGTTCTCCATGGCCTGTCCTGCCTTTCTGGATTTTACACTTTTTTCAGATGGCCCTTTTGACCGGGGGGAAGTGAGACTTCTTTGTAGTGCAGATTTCCTTTGCAAGCTTGCTTGGTTGGCCAAAAAGGGCATATGGGTTTTTTCCTGAATATATTCAGGAAAAAACGCATACGCCCTTTTTGGCCAAGTGCATCATTGTGGACGTTCTGCCTCTTTTCCTATGCTTTCAATGCAATTCCAGTCTACCTCCTGAAATCGGTTTCCTGCAATTCTGCCCCGCTTTCAAGTCCTCTTGGCAGCCTTACTTCAGTATATTTTTGGACGATAGCTGTCATTTATAACTCTGCAGGTTTGTGAATTACAGTGCCCCTGAGCTCCTTTCTTAAACTCGTTTTCTTCTGAGATGGCTGCAACACTGCAGGATGGCTTCAGGCCCTAATCTGGTTCCGGCACGGCACGCTGAGCCTTTGGTTAATTCCTCTTCCTGGTGGGAAATGAGAGTTAAATTTGCCCATCCAGCCACCTCCAGCTAGCCTCTCATTGGTTCTCGCTATTCCTGTTCATCTTCCACAGAAATTGCAAACTGGGCCAAACAGGAGGTTAAAGGGACTGACTCTCCAAGTCGGGAGAGTGTTAGTAAAGCATCTGGAATGTTGCACCCGAGTACCAGGGTACGAAAACTGAGACATATTTGAACACGACTCCCGTTCACATGGTTGATCATACTCTGGGTTCCACATGCATGTTTTAGCTGAAGGAACAATACCTTAAACCTGGGTAGTTGAAACCCGTGGAATGGGTACCATGCAATATGACTTCAAAGGGTCTTCATTTGCTCACTGAACCTCTCCAATCCTATCACTGCTACGTTTATGCCCCTGTACACATGCTTGATTCTCTTTTGGAGACATAGCAATACCTAGGTTTTAAGATACTTACTAGTTAGGTACATTCTTAGGTGTTTAATATGCGGTGTTGAGTCCATTTCGTTGAGCAAGGAGTAGCTCTTGTCTATTCCATATTTGGCTTAAGGAACTTTATCTGTGCTCATTTCAATCTCTGGTTTTATGCAGCAACCCAACTCACCTTTCCCCTTAAGCAAGCATAAGTTGGTTTTCTAAATTTGAGAACCTGTTCTGTTTTGGAATTCAGTTCCTGTGTAGCCAAGTTTACATTCCGTGTATTAGTGATATCTTATGATGTTTCTTTTTCTGTGTGACTTATTTCAGTTAGAATCATCGTACCTGAATCCACTCATTATGCTGCTACGGGCCTGATGACATAGATTTCATTGCTGAGTGATACTGCATTGTACGTAAGTACCACAAGTTCTTTATCCATTTTTCACATTCTGTGATATTGAACTTGTACGGTAAACGAGGTTCTTGTAAACAGAGGCGTCCCAAACTTTGAGGTGGCTGTGTCTTTTTGATTTTAATTTCCCTAAGCTATAGGACCATAAGTGGAAGTGCCCTAGGCTCTGTTGCTTTGTTTTTTAGATGTTTCAGGAAACACCATACACTTCTCCCCAGTGTCTGTTGGCAATTTATATCCCACCCATCAGCATAACAAGGTTCCCAGTTCTCCATGGCCTGTTGCCTTTCTGGATTTTACACTTTTTTCAGATGGCCCTTTTGCCTGGGGGGAAGTGAGATTTCATTGTAGTGCAGATTTCCTTTGCAAGCTTGCTTGGTTGGCCAAAAAGGGCGTATGCGTTTTTTCCTGAATATATTCAGGAAAAAACGCATACGCCCTTTTTGGCCAAGTGCGTCATTGTGGACGTTCTGCCTCTTTTCCTATGCTTTCAATGCAATTCCAGTCTACCTCCTGAAATCGGTTTCCTGCAATTCTGCCCCGCTTTCAAGTCCTCTTGGCAGCCTTACTTCAGTATATTTTTGGACGATAGCTGTCATTTATAACTCTGCAGGTTTGTGAATTACAGTGCCCCTGAGCTCCTTTCTTCAACTCGCTTTCTTGTGCCCTGGCCGCAACACCGCAGCATGGCTTCAGGCCCTAATCTGGTTCCAGCACGGCATGCTGAGCCTTTGGGTAATTCCTCTTCCTGGTGGGAAATGAGAGTTAAATTTGCCCGTTCAGACACCTCCAGCTAGTCTCTCATTGGTTCTCGCTATACCTGTTCATCTTCCGCAGAAATTTCAAACTGGGCCAAACAGGAGGTTAAAGGGACTGACTCTCCAAGTCGGGAGAGTGTTGGTAAAGTGTCTGGAATGTTGCACCCGAGTACCAGGGGAGGAAAACTGAGACATATTTGAACACGTCTCCCGTTCACATGGTTGATCATACTTGGGTTCCACATGCATGTTTTAGCTGAAGGAAGAAACCTTAAACCTGGAGAGTTAAGGCCCGTGGAATGGGTACCATGCAATATGACTTCAAAGGGTCTTCATTTGCTCACCGAACCTCTCCAATCCTATCACTGCTGCGTTTATGCCCCTGTACACATGCTTGATTCTCTTTCGGAGACATAGCAATCCATAGGTTTTAAGATACTTACTAGTCAGGTACATTCTTAGGCGTTTAATATGTGGTGTTGAGTCCATTTCGTTGAGCAAGGAGTAGCTCTTGTCTATTCCATATTTGACTTAAGGAACTTTATCTGTGCTCATTTCAATCTCTGGTTTTATGCAGCACCCCAACTCACCTTTACCCTTAAGCAAGCATAAGTTGGTTTTCTAAATTTGAGACCCTGTTCTGTTCTGTAATTCAGTTCCTGTGTAGCCAAGTTTCCATTCCGTGTATTACTGATATCTTATGATGTTTCTTTTTCTGTGTGACTTATTTCAGTTAGAATCATCATACCTGAATCCACTCATTGTGCTGCTAAGGGCCTGATGACACAGATTTCATTGCTGAGTGATATTGCTTTGTAAGTAAATACCACAACTTCTTTATCCATTTTTCACTTTCTGCGATGTTGAACTTGTACTGTAAACGAGGTTCTTGTAAACAGAGCCGTTCCAAACTTTGGGGTGGCTGTGTCTTTTTGATTTTAATTTCCCTAAGCTATAGGACCATAAGTGGAAGTGCCCTAGGTTCTGTTGCTTTGTTTTTTAGATGTTTCAGGAAACACCATACACTTCTCCCGAGTGGTTGTTGGCAATTTACATCCCGCCCATCAGCATAACAAGGCTCCCAGTTCTCCATGGCCTGTCCTGCCTTTCTGGATTTTACACATTTTTCAGATGGCCCTTTTGACCGGGGGGAAGTGAGACTTCATTGTAGTGCAGATTTCCTTTGCAAGCTTGCTTGGTTGGCCAAAAAGGGCGTATGCGTTTTTTCCTGAATATATTCAGGAAAAAACGCATATGCCCTTTTTGGCCAAGTGCATCATTGTGGACGTTCTGCCTCTTTTCCTATGCTTTCAATGCAATTCCAGTCTACCTCCTGAAATCGGTTTCCTGCAATTCTGCCCCGCTTTCAAGTCCTCTTGGCAGCCTTACTTCAGTCTATTTTTGGACGATAGCTGTCATTTATAACTCTGCAGGTTTCTGAATTACAGTGCCCCTGAGCTCCTTTCTTCAACTCGCTTTCTTTTGAGCTGGCCGCAACACCGCAGGATGGCTTCAGGCCCTAATCTGGTTCCGGTACGGCACGCTGAGCCTTTGGTTATTTCCTCTTCCTGGTGGGAAATGAGAGTTAAATTTGCCCGTCCAGCCACCTCCAGCTAGCCTCTCATTGGTTCTCGCTATTCCTGTTCATCTTCCGCAGAAATTGCAAACTGTGCCAAACAGGAGGTTAAAGGCGCTGACTCTCCAAGTGGGGAGAGTGTTAGTAAAGCGTCTGGAATGTTGCACCCGAGTACCAGGGGAGGAAAACTGAGACATATTTGAACACGTCTCCCGTTCACATGGTTGATCATACTTGGGTTCCACATGCATGTTTTAGCTGAAGGAAGAATACCTTAAACCTGGAGAGTTGAGACCCGTGTAATGGGTACCATGCAATATGACTTCAAAGGGTCTTCATTTGCTCACTGAACCTCTCCAATCCTATCACTGCTGCGTTTATGCCCCTGTACACATGCTTGATTCTCTTTTGGAGACATAGCAATCCATAGGTTTTACGATACTTACTAGTCAGGTACATTCTTAGGCGTTTAATATACGGTGTTGAGTCCATTTCGTTGAGCAAGGAGTAGCTCTTGTCTATTCCATATTTGACTTAAGGAACTTTATCTGTGCTCATTTCAATCTCTGGTTTTATGCAGCACCCCAACTCACCTTTACCCTTAAGCAAGCGTAAGTTGGTTTTCTAAATTTGAGACCCTGTTCTGTTCTGTAATTCAGTTCCTGTGTAGCCAAGTTTCCATTCCGTGTATTACTGATATCTTATGATGTTTCTTTTTCTGTGTGACTTATTTCAGTTAGAATCATCATACCTGAATCCACTCATTGTGCTGCTAAGGGCCTGATGACACAGATTTCATTGCTGAGTGATATTGCTTTGTAAGTAAATACCACAACTTCTTTATCCATTTTTCACTTTCTGCGATGTTGAACTTGTACTGTAAACGAGGTTCTTGTAAACAGAGCCGTTCCAAACTTTGGGGTGGCTGTGTCTTTTTGATTTTAATTTCCCTAAGCTATAGGACCATAAGTGGAAGTGCCCTAGGTTCCGTTGCTTTGTTTTTTAGATGTTTCAGGAAACACCATACACTTCTCCCAAGTGTCTGTTGGCAATTTACATCCCGCCCATCAGCATAACAAGGCTCCCAGTTCTCCATGGCCTGTCCTGCCTTTCTGGATTTTACACTTTTTTCAGATGGCCCTTTTGACTGGGGGGAAGTGAGACTTCATTGTAGTGCAGATTTCCTTTGCAAGCTTGCTTGGTTGGCCAAAAAGGGCGTATGCGTTTTTTCCTGAATATATTCAGGAAAAAATGCATACGCCCTTTTTGGCCAAGTGCATCATTGAGGACGTTCTGCCTCTTTTCCTATGCTTTCAATGCAATTCCAGTCTACCTCCTGAAATCGGTTTCCTGCAATTCTGCCCCGCTTTCAAGTCCTCTTGGCAGCCTTACTTCAGTCTATTTTTGGACGATAGCTGTCATTTATAACTCTGCAGGTTTGTGAATTACAGTGCCCCTGAGCTCCTTTCTTCAACTCGCTTTCTTGTGACCTGGCCTCAACACCGCAAGATGGCTTCAGGCCCTAATCTGGTTCCGGCACGGCACGCTGAGCCTTTGGTTAATTCCTCTTCCTGGTGGGAAATGAGAGTTAAATTTGCCCGTCCAGACACCTCCAGCTAGTCTCTCATTGGTTCTCGCTATTCCTGTTCATCTTCCGCAGAAATTGCAAACTGGGCCAAACAGGAGGTTAAAGGCGCTGACTCTCCAAGTGGGGAGAGTGTTAGTAAAGCGTCTGGAATGTTGCACCCGAGTACCAGGGGAGGAAAAGTGAGACATATTTGAACACGTCTCCCGTTCACATGGTTGATCATACTTGGGTTCCACATGCATGTTTTAGCTGAAGGAAGAATACCTTAAACCTGGAGAGTTAAGACCCGTGTAATGGGTACCATGCAATATGACTTCAAAGGGTCTTCATTTGCTCACCGAACCTCTCCAATCCTATCACTGCTGCGTTTATGCCCCTGTACACATGCTTGATTCTCTTTTGGAGACATAGCAATCCATAGGTTTTACGATACTTACTAGTCAGGTACATTCTTAGGCGTTTAATATACGGTGTTGAGTCCATTTCGTTGAGCAAGGAGTAGCTCTTGTCTATTCCATATTTGACTTAAGGAACTTTATCTGTGCTCATTTCAATCTCTGGTTTTATGCAGCACCCCAACTCACCTTTACCCTTAAGCAAGCGTAAGTTGGTTTTCTAAATTTGAGACCCTGTTCTGTTCTGTAATTCAGTTCCTGTGTAGCCAAGTTTCCATTCCGTGTATTACTGATATCTTATGATGTTTCTTTTTCTGTGTGACTTATTTCAGTTAGAATCATCATACCTGAATCCACTCATTGTGCTGCTAAGGGCCTGATGACACAGATTTCATTGCTGAGTGATATTGCTTTGTAAGTAAATACCACAACTTCTTTATCCATTTTTCACTTTCTGCGATGTTGAACTTGTACTGTAAACGAGGTTCTTGTAAACAGAGCCGTTCCAAACTTTGGGGTGGCTGTGTCTTTTTGATTTTAATTTCCCTAAGCTATAGGACCATAAGTGGAAGTGCCCTAGGTTCCGTTGCTTTGTTTTTTAGATGTTTCAGGAAACACCATACACTTCTCCCAAGTGTCTGTTGGCAATTTACATCCCGCCCATCAGCATAACAAGGCTCCCAGTTCTCCATGGCCTGTCCTGCCTTTCTGGATTTTACACTTTTTTCAGATGGCCCTTTTGACTGGGGGGAAGTGAGACTTCATTGTAGTGCAGATTTCCTTTGCAAGCTTGCTTGGTTGGCCAAAAAGGGCGTATGCGTTTTTTCCTGAATATATTCAGGAAAAAATGCATACGCCCTTTTTGGCCAAGTGCATCATTGAGGACGTTCTGCCTCTTTTCCTATGCTTTCAATGCAATTCCAGTCTACCTCCTGAAATCGGTTTCCTGCAATTCTGCCCCGCTTTCAAGTCCTCTTGGCAGCCTTACTTCAGTCTATTTTTGGACGATAGCTGTCATTTATAACTCTGCAGGTTTGTGAATTACAGTGCCCCTGAGCTCCTTTCTTCAACTCGCTTTCTTG